>NC_135345.1:72539773-72815194 GCF_023851605.1 Tamandua tetradactyla | reverse complement strand
CTGTGCTATTAGAAACTACTGATGTTCTTATTATACCTTTTATCACTTGACAGTTGTCCTAGTTTGCTAGCTGCTGGAATGCAATATACCAGAAACAGAATGGCTTTTAAAACGGGGAATTTAATAAGTTGTTAGTTTACAGTTCTAAGGCTGAGAAAATGTCCCAATTAAAACAAGTCTATAGAAATGTCCGATCTAAGGCATCCAGGAAAAGATACCTTGGTTCAAGAAGGCCGATGAAGCTCAGGGTTTCTCCCTCAAGTGGAAGGGCACATGGTGAACAGAGTCAGAGTTTCTCTCTCATCTGGAAAGGCACATGGTGAACATGGCTGGGGTTCCTCTCTCATCTGGAAGGGCACATGGCAAACACGGCATCATCTACTAGCCTTCTCTCCTGGCTTCCAGTTTCATGAAGCTCCCCGGGAGGTGTTTTCCTTCTTCATCTCCAAAGATTGCTGGCTCATGGACTCTCTGCTTTATGGTGCTGCAGCATTCTCTGCTCTCTCCAAATCTCCTTCATTCTCCAAAGTGTTTCCTCTTTTATAGCACTCCAGAAACTTATCAAGACCCACCTAAATGGGTGGAGACATGTCATCACCTAATCCAGTTTAACAACCACTCTTGATTAAATCACACCTCCAGGGAGATGATCTGATTACAGTTTCAAACATACAGTATTGAATAGGGATTATTCTGCCTTTATGAAATGGGATTTAGATTAAAACATGACTTTTCTAGGGGACATACATCCTTACAAACCAGTGTAACAGTCATCCCAATTTTTGCATCATTTTTCATTTACATAACCTTTTTAAGTGGATACAAATTTGAATAGTTGCCCAAATCTGGAATTTATTTATTTATTTAAACAAAGGTAATACTCCAAGGTCTTATGAGTCTCTTTAGCAATAGGTACTTTAAATGGCCTGGTCCATTTCCATCAAGAATACATGTGTATATATAGATGTATTCTATGACTTGATTTATAATGGCTAAATAGGATTCTATTTCATATATCTATTCCAGCTGTCTACCTATATATACCATATTTTTATTTAACTAGTACTCTGTTATTAGATTTAGGTTGCTTCAGTTTTCTCAATTATTTTATGCAATGCTGCCATTAATAACCTTATAGCTAAATCTCTCTTCATTCATAATGATTTTCTAAGAATAAATTATTGGAACTGAAATTCTACATTTTAAGGGTTTTAATACACATAGACAATTGCCTTCCAAAAGTATTGTACCAATTTACTTTCTCAGAACACTAACACCGACTTTTACAAGTGCCAAGCCAGGGACTTGCAGACATGTAAACCTTCTTTTTATTTAGACCAACTGGGAAACTAACAATGCACAAACTTACCATTCCTTTCGTAGCTGCCTGAATATGCAGTAAAAATCTGTGACAAGTTGCCCAAAAAGAATTCTAAGTTTGAGGACTGTTGTCAAGAAAAAACACCCATGGACATTTTTGTGTGCGCTTACTTCATGCCAGCTGCCCAACCACCCGAGCTGCCAGCTGTTGAGTTGCCCACAAATAAAGACCTGTGTGAAAAAGGAAATACCAAAGCTATAGATCAGTAAGTAGAGTTGATCTTAAATGTGTTTTCCTCTTAATTGTTTCTGGACAAAGGGGCATCATACTGAGGGCCAGGAGGGGGAAGATATGCTATCACTCTTCAATGCAAGCAAAGTTATTTTTATGTTTTTTGTGTAATTTAAATATTTTTAGTTGATTTTAAATGATTCTTCCCATTTCAAAACTCAATTAATAACCTTTTTCAAAAGAAGGATAAATGGGTTTAATAGAATTTTGGATATGGAGAGAAAACACTGGGTTTCCCAATTTGCCTTCTAGGGTGACTGTGCAGGACTGACTTAACATTCCTTAACTTTAATCTTTTCTTAATTAATTTTGGAATGATAATCCTTGCCTTACTTACTGCACAGGTTGCTTGTGAGAAATGCATATACATATTGTGATGGTTAGGTTCTGGTGTCAACTTGGTCAAATGATGATACCCCGTTGTCTGGTCAGGCAAGCAGTGGCCTGACCATCGCTGCAAGGATATTTCATGGCAGGTTGATAAACCAGAGGCTGGTATATTAAATCATCAGTCAGTTGATTGCATCTGTGGCTGATTACATCTGCGGTCAACTA
Source organism: Tamandua tetradactyla (assembly GCF_023851605.1). Taxonomy (NCBI): domain Eukaryota; kingdom Metazoa; phylum Chordata; class Mammalia; order Pilosa; family Myrmecophagidae; genus Tamandua; species Tamandua tetradactyla. Next base: position 72,813,027 of record NC_135345.1, on the reverse strand, counting down.
AGACATGCCTCCTACCAACAAGATAATCCAATCAGTTAACGGCTTTTAAGGAAAGAGAGACTTTTTCACTGCTTCTTCAGCCAGAAAGCCTCTTCTGTGGAATTCATCTGTACTCTTCATCAGACACAGCCTGCCCTGTGGATTTTGGACTCTTCTATTCTCATGGTTGTGAGACACCTTTATAAATCTCATATTTAGGGATGTTTCCTGTTGGTTCTGTTTCTCTAGAGAACCCTGACTAATACAGCTTCGTACCAGAAGTGGGGTTGTTCTTGTGAAAAAAAAAATCTTTAAAATGGGTTCTTACAATTGGTTTTCTACTCTGATTTGACTCAAAGACACTAATGCCTCTGTTTCCAATAATCAAGATGGCACTGACTGCCCATGGGGTGAACTGATAAGAGAGATATGCAAAATATAATCATTAGATTCTGCTAATTGTATGTTTACATACAATTCTCTGGATGAGAATGTTTTTGACACATTTACAGAGTTTTGTGGAATTAAGAGGTATAATGATGTTGGTTGGTAATTGTTAAATATGCGGGATACAGTGATGAGGGAAAGGGGACGAGCTGAAGGATTCAAATTTGTGACTTAAGAGCTGTATGAATGATGTAAAAGTTTCCATGTGTGCCCTGAAAGAAAATCTTATTCCCTGTGGTTAGAGACTTGAGACACTGAAAACCAGACAAAGAGCCTCATTGTGCAGGTAGCAGATTTACAGATTTACAACATAACCTAAAATCTCAACCTTGAAGGATGTCTGCTGTTAAAGCAAGGGCTTTGATTAGAAAAGAATAGGATCCTGAAACGTGGGATGGGGATATATGGCTTGATGGGGAGATGGAGTCCCTGGAATCTTCAGAGCCTTTGGTGGATAGACCTGTAAAGAACTGCCCTGAGAAAAGTGTTTCCCCACCTTCAGCCGGCCTTGAGAAAACAGCTTCCCCTCCTCCAGTTCCCCCAGGGGAGTGTGCCATCCAACCTCCACCTAAAGAGATTAACAATTCAGTGTCTGCTAAACCTGTAACCACCTGCCCTGGGGAAACAACCCGCATTCCTCTGCCTGAAGGGACTAATCCTGTTTCACCAGATGAAGCTGCAATAGAATGCCCTGAGGTAATTGGCCTGAAAGACTTCAATTTCTTTCCATGGCCACACCCACCATTCCTCTTCTCTTCAAGATCTATAACTAGACTAAAGTCCCAACAGGCCCAAAAGGTGAGGGACAAAGTGTGACCCACGAGGAGGTACACTATACTCCAAAAGAACTGCATGAGTTTTCCAGTCTATAGAGACAGAAATCATGGGAATATGTGTAGGAGTGGTTATTAAGGGTGAGGGATAATGGTTGAAGAAATATAAAGTTGGATCAAGCTGAATTAAGCATGTTTCAAGGTGATATCTATAGCTGCCAAGTTGACAAGAAGTGGACTGTGATGGTTAGGTTCTTGTGTCAACTTGGCCAAATGATGATGCCCAATTGACATCTGCCTGGTCAGACAGACGCTTGGCTGGCCATTGCTGCAAGGATATTTCATGGCTGGTTGATAAATCAGGAAGCTGATTATTAAATCATCAGTCAGTTGATTGTATCTGTGGCTGATTACATCTGTAATCAACAAAGGCATGTTTCCCATAATGAGATAATCCAAGCAGTTGATGACTTTTAAGGAAAAAGAGAGAATTTTTCACTGCTTCTTCAGCCAGAGAGTCTTTCCTGTGGAGTTTGTCCAGACCCTTCATTGGAACGGCCAGCTGCACAGCCTGCCATGTGGATTTTGGACTCTTCTATTCCTATGGTTGTGTGAGACACTTTTATAAATCTCATATTTGCAGATCTCTCCCATTGGTTCTCTTTCTCTAGAGAATCCTGACTAATACAGATATGGATAATGTCTTAAAATGTACACATGTAAAATTATTAGCATGACACTAACAACGTTTATCACATTACTTGCTTTATCACATTACTTCTACTTTAAGGTCACAAATCAAAAACCTAAGTTAAATCAAACTTTTGGACAAGTAACCACTATATAATAAAACAGATAACAAATGTAAAGTAGATTTTGTCTCCACAAAACTGATATTCACTACCAATAAAAGAGAGAGAATTTAAATGAGAAGCAATGTAAACTTTTATCTAGTTTTATTCAACTGTTAAAAAAAACTAAAATAAATGCATCTGTGTGTAAGTAGGTAAATAGGTTGAAGAAGCAATTTGCAATATTAGATTACTGATGTCAGAGAACAGAATGTGGACTGGACTGAAATTCTAATTTATATTTTTCTAAATACTCTATTTTCTTTATACATACATAGAGAGCAATGGGACAAGATATAATGGAAGAATTTATGCAGATCCATCTTCACAATAAAGTCACTTAAAAAACCCAGTTCATATACATTTGAGTACATATGCTTATGTATAAGATATGTGGATGATTACATAATAAACACAGATTTAAAAACTTTGATTCAGCATAAACCAATCACAGTAGCTTCATTTAAAGCAGTTTTAAATAACTTGCATTTCAATGAAAATATTGTATAATCCAAATCCTGTTATTTTGCAGTCATTTTACTTTAAATCTCTTATTATACATTAAGAATCAAGTGCTTTTCCTTTATGATAGACACATCAATTTCACAGCATGAACACCTACACATATATCTACTTGCATATTAAAGAGTCTTACTGCCTTTTCTCTGTTGTATCAGATACACATTTCAACTAAGCAGGAGGACTCATATCCCAGAAGTATTCCTCACTAAAATACTTGAACCAACCCTGAAAAGCCTTGGTGAATGCTGTGATTCCAAAGACTCTACTACCTGTTTTAAAACTAAGGTATAATCTGCTAGATTTTCTTTTAAAACCTTGGTGTAGATCAGAGATTGGTAAGCTTCAGCTTATGGGCCAAAGCTGGCCTGCTGCCTGCTTTTGCATGACTTCTGAGCTAAGAATGTTTTTTACATTTTTAATGGGTGAAAAAAACAAGAAGAATATCTCATGACACATGAAAATTACATGAAATTGAAATTTAAGTGTCCATAAAAAAAGTGTCATTGGAACATGACCATGTTTATCATTTATGTGCCTTTTGTGGCTGCTTCTAATTTATAATGATAAAGTTGAATAGTTGCAATGGATACTATATGGTCTAAAAAACCTAAAGTAATTACTATCTGGCCCTATACAGAAAAAAATTGCCAGTGCCTGGTATAGATAATAAACATTTATACTGATATGTTAATATGAAATTCTGATTGAACTGGATCATGAAATCATTTTTCAAGACAATGATTTTGTTATACAATTATTGTTTTCTTACAGCACCCTCAACTGCAGAAGGAACTAACTTCTTTCATTGACAAGGGACAACAACTATGTGCTGATTACTCAGAAAACACATTTACTGAATACAAGAAAAAGTAAGGCGCTTGTTCTGATTCTATCCTCCAAATTTATTCATAATATTTGCCTGATATTGTGACTTAAAAGCATAGTTGAAAGCAAAAGTTTTGCAAAGTGAACAAGGAAAAGAGGAGGCTCAATAAAAAAGGAATTGAAAAATAGAATGTAATATCCATGTAGACAAAGCTGAGTTCTTTGGGGAGGGGAAATGTCATGTGTATCAGATGAGAGGACAATTAGAATATAGCCATAAAAATATAAATTACAAAATCTGCCTGCAGAGTACTGGTTCAAGATGGTAAAATTAATACATAATTTATCAAGATGCTTGTCCATTACACAGCCTCATGGCAAGCACCAACTTGTGTGACAAGATGGCCCAAACCTTTTAAGCAAGTGTAGTATTAGCCATTGTCAGTATATATTCCCTGTAAAGTGCAAATGTAAATGCTAATTATTTATCAATAAGGTTATACATAATCATTTTTTCTAAATTAAGAGGAGGAGAAAGTATTTCTTTATAAGAAGGTGTTAACACTAAAATAATAGTCCGTAATGAGAGCATTTATACTGGATTTCTGGCAGAAGTATCTGTTGAAAAGACTACATCAGTCCCAATTTTCTTTATTTGGCAAATTTCATAGAGCCACTTCAAAATCTTGAACAACTTGGGCCTCAAGTAAGCACGAATAGTATTCCATAAGAAAGATCTTTCTAAAGAATGCTTTCAGTGACACCCATGACGTTTATTTCAGCAAAACTCTAAAAGAAAAATGAAAAACTATGAAATCCATAAGCTCAAAATGGTTATTTCTCAGTTATCAGAAAAGTACTTTATTGCAGAATCTAATAGAATATGATAGGAGCAGTAATAGAATAATGTTAAACTGAAAGTTCAAGAGTAAGTTTCCTACCAACAGTTTTGAACTCGAGGATTGCATGGGAGCAATTAAGCGATACTCTATGTAGATAACCTATATCAATTCCAGATGAGCATGTAGTAGAATGAAGATACGGTGTTATGAAATTTGAGAAGGTCAAGATTACTTAGTCTATATTTGACTCCCTTTTCCCCTCCCATTCCCTAATTTCCTTCTGATCTCGCTTGCCTCCCCTCCCAGTTTAGATTTATTCATTTTGATAAGGTTTATATAAGCAAACTAGTCCTTTTAGTCCTCTTGACCCTTGCCAGTCCACTCAGCCAACCCGCAGCTCTACATAACTTTGGGTCTTTTCCGTGTCTGCTGCCCACTGCTAGTTTGTTAAGCATTTTTCAAAGAAGCATAAAACTTATGGGATTGTCATCTTTTGTCATATTATGAGGGTGAAGAGGACCAAGAACATGAGCTGTTTAAGCTGGAAGAGATTCAAGAATTGACCAATTCCCATCATAATCTTGAAAGTGAGATGTGGAATTAGCTAATAGTAGAGTTAAAAACAAGAATCAGGGCAGTGAGACAGTGGCTCAGTGGCAGAATTCTTGTCTGCCATGTCAGAGACCTGGGTTCGTTTTCCAGTGCCTGTCCATGCAAAAAAAAAAAAAAAGAAGAAGAAGAATCTAAGTTTCCAGACCATTATTTCAGTGTCTTCTATCATAGTGAGTTGAGAAGTAGGTAAACTGAGGGCAAAATTTTGTAAAATGTGAGAGGGCAGAAAAAACTTTATGGTGGCATGTGATTCTTTAAAGGAGATACTCTTTAAGATGCAGAAAATCTAGAATTGGAGGGATCATTAAAGGTCAGGTAAACAGAAGAGGAGCCCATCCATATTGAAATAATTGAGTAAATGAAAGGGAAAAGATTGGAACTTGAATTCAGGAGCAATGTATATGTTTACTCTCACAGTCCTCAAAAAGATATAGATTTCATTTTCTAATCCAAACTGAGTCACCAAATATCATTCCACTGATACAAAATTTTCTTGAGAGAGGGGCAATTTTTTAATTGTGAAAAGATCTGAGGTGGCTATCATTTCACACTAGGAATGTTTATAAAATGTGTCTAGTAAAACCTTACACAAAAATGTCTTACAGACTGGAAGAACGATTAAGAGCAAAATTGCCTGATGCCACATCCACTGATCTCACAGAGCTGATTGACAAGTTCTCAGACTTTGCCTCCAAGTGCTGTTCCATAAATTCACCTCCTCTTTATTGTGACGCAGAGGTAGGAAAATTTAACTTTCGGCTTATTACTACATAGTATTCTAAGAACTTCTTCACTTGGATTTATTCATTACTTTCTTGTTATGGACATGGTATTTTGATAGACTTTGTCTGTTCTTCTCACAATGAAAGTAAGAAAACTACAGTTCCCATGTTATGCTAATTCAAAAGCAAATTGAAGTTCTTGCAAATAAAAATAAAAAGATTTGTGAATAGAAGCAGCAAAGTATAGTACAGTGCTTTACAAACTAGTTTGTAACCCATTAGAAGCTTTTAAAAACTAAAAAGGAGGGGTGCAAGGGTAATTCAGTGGTAGAATTCTTGCCTGCTATATGGGAGACCTGGGTTTAATTCCCGGCCCATGCACTTCCAAAAACAAACAAACAAGCAGAGAAAGAAAGAAAGAACAAACAAACAAACAAAAAAAATCAGCAAATGGTGCTGCAATAACAGGATACTCACATGGAAAAACAATGAAATATGACCCCGCCATGCAGCATGCAAAAAAAATAATAGACTAAAGAGGAGAAAAAGAAGAATATAATAAAAACATCAGAGTATCTCCATATAGTGATGGTAAATATTACTTTATGAAAACTTTATTTCATATATGTGTATGTGTCTTTGCATAGATATAAAATTGATAAAAGTGCCTTTAGAAAAATGGGATCATACCATCCCTTCTGGAAAATAACACATATTTAGGGATCTATCTCCTTGCCTACATGCTATTCTAAAATACAAATGGCATAGCTTCTGGAAGGGAAGCAAAGGGCCTGTTGAACCGTACTAAATTAACATTTCATGTAGTGGACATCTACCACTACCCACACTATGATCCTGAAATGATCAGGAAATAGAACAACCAGTGCAATTCTCTTTTGATTTCACCATGGCATTCTCAGAATAGGTTTGTTTTTTATGCCATAGAGGTCCAATGCCTGCAGAAAAACGTGCAGAGGCAAAATCAAATTTGAAAGATTTTTTCTCTCCCCACCATGATTCAGACAAGGCATCCTTGTGCACTCTTCTGAGAATCCATCACTAGGCTTCCTCTAAGATTTTCCAACGAACTGCTAGTGGGGATCAACTATGATTCCCCAAAGTACTCAGAAAGCCACCGTAATTTGCTAGAGTTGACAATAAAATCTTGAAAACAGAGACAAATGCAAATTGCCAAATGGGGGAATTTATGCAAAGTGCTGACTAGCAAGTAAAGTAGAGTGGTCTCATTCTCTCTCTCTCTCTCTCTATCTTGCTCCTTCTAGAAAAACAGGCATATCCACTGTAGCTTGTAATCTCTGTGAAAAAAGCTTCTTTGGTCCTCAATGTCATAGCTAGCATTGATTAAGTATTAATATATATTAAGCAGAGTATTAAGAACTTCATATGTATGTATTCATAGAATAATCCAAAACAACTATAAAAGTTAAATAATATATTAACCCCCCTATTAATATATGGGATTTACAGAGGTTTATATTATGTTAAGAAAATCATACATTTATTCCATATGAGTCGTTACTCTCACCCCATGTCACTGTCATAGACTTTAGCCATAATTTAGTTAATAAAACAACAAAAACAAAGTATTGATCCCAAAAAGCTATTAATTATTGACTGAAAATAGCAAAAGTGATACTAGGTCAATTGTGTTGCTCTGAATTATACCCATTTCTCTTCCTCAGAAGATTCCTCTATGATACTTTCTCCTTTGCTTCAATGTTTCCTTCTTATAGGCTCTATCTACTCAATGTTAAAGTTACTCAAATTTCCGAATCTTAAAAAAACAATAAAATGTTTTAGTCACCCCCCAGCTATTGTTCTTTCATCTCCCATTGCAGCCAAATTTCTTGGACAAACAATATGTACTCTGATTCATTACCCATTATGAATTCCTCAATCCTTTATAATCTGGTTTCTGATGGTACCACATTTTCACTGAAAAGATCAGACCAAAAAAGAAACTTGCTTAATCAAACAAATCCAATTTTTTTGTCCTTATCGTAAAGCCTTCTCAACCCTCAATGCCCACATTCATTCCTTCCTTCTTTAAACAATTTATATGGGATCTGTAATATCGTATTCTGCTGATTTTCCTTCTATGATTCTTACTTTCTCTTTCTATTTCATATAGTTCTCTTCCTTTACCCCTCTGTATCAGTCAGGAAACTCCAGAGAACAGAATTAACAGAATATATGTATGTATAACCATCTACATAAATATATATAAATATGCATGCATATACATGTGCATACACATATACATAAAGGGATTTATTATATAATAAATATGATATATTTATTATACTATTATATAATAAATATAATATAAATAAAATGTGATAAAATTATATAATATGAATTTATCATATTAAATATAATCAGCTGCATAATTGATGTATACAATTGTGGGAGGTGACCTGTCCGAATTTTTATGACAAGTCAGAGACTGGAAATTTTCATGAGAGTGATGTTGAATTAATGAATCTAAATTCCTTAAGCTGGAAATTGAGGAAGGAGTGGAGGGTGTAGGCTTGGAGCCCTCAGTTTTTTCTGTGGAGACCTTCAACTGATTGAGTGAGTCCCACCCATACTACTAAATTAAAATGATTGTAGTTGCTAATCACATCTACAAATACCTCCAAGGTAACAACCAGGCCAAACCCAAATAACTAGACAAGTAGACACTATAGCCTAGACAAGTTGACATATAAAATTAACCCTCACATTATCCTTAAATATTCATGTTTCCAAGAGTTTTCTCCTTGATATTCTTTACTTTCCATGGCATTACATTTTTCTGAGTATTCTCATCCATACCATCCTTTATTCTCCAAAAATAGACCTCCAGACTCAGGCATCTCCCCTCTCAGCATCAAGCCTTTTTTTTTTTTTTTCCTAACTGGCTATTAGGCTGTTAGTTGTCCCATAAGAAAGTCAAACTCAACAGGCCTAGAGTCTTTTCCCTAATACCTCCTCTTGTGTTTCCTAAATTTATGACTATCATCACCATTCGCCCAATTGTTCAATATGAAAATTGGTGATTCTTGATTTCTCCTTCACTTTTCTGTTATACACCCAAACTCCAACTTCTACCAGTACCAGTTCTATCTCCTCAATAGACCTCAAACATCCATTGACCTCTTTCTAAATTGTTAGGAATTTTAGGAATCTTCACCTGGAATATAGCCTCTTAATTGGTCTCCCATCTCCAAGCCTCTCCATATTATTCACACACCATCCTGTCTGTATACTGAAATCAAAACAACCTTTTTAAAATTCAAACATTTTAGTCCATTCCTCCAATGGCTCTTGGTTGCTTCCAAATTGAAATCCAACTTTTCTACAAAAATCAAGATATTTTGGATCTTAATTAATTCTTCAGCCCTATCTCTTATCACTACTTCTTGTGCCTCCTTCTTTCATTATCCTGAACTGCTAGCAGTTTTCCCAGCACACTAAACATACTGCTACCTCAAGGCCTTTGCCCATGATGATTCAGCCTGTATTGCCCCATCCTTATTCTATACCTGCCTAAATCTTTCATCATGCTTCAGGATTCAACTTAGATATCACCTCTCCTGGAAATCCTTCCCTGGCACTGAAGCTCCTATGTGGCCCCAAAACATTCTGTGCACATTCCAGACATAGCACTTAGTAAACTATTTTCATTGCTTACTTGTCTATTTTTCCTAGCAGATTGTATACAGTTCAAAAGAGTGGAGAATGTAAACTTAAAATGCAAAGTAATGGCTAGCCAAAAAAAAAATGCAGTAGAAAAATTACGTTCTAACAAGAATCTTTTTCTCTAAGCAATATATCAAATATCTGTATACTTTCTACATGATCAAATAGGCTGCAAATAAAATGCTTCATAAATGAGATAATGTCATCTTTTTTCTCATTTTCAAGATTGATGCTCAAATCAAAGGTATTCTATAGTCATGAAGCTTGCATAGTCTTAGGTAAGTATATTATTTAAAATCAGCACCAAAGAAATGAGCATTATACAATGTGTTTTAAAAATCATAGAACAGTAAAGAATTTGTATGTATTCAAATTATCTATTCTAACTATTCATTATCTATTCAAATTCATTTAAAGGTGAGATATTAAGCATCTGGAGAAGTTAAGGATCTTGCATAAAGACATACAGCCAACTTCTGATATATTAAGAACTAAAATCCAAGTTTACTGGTTCCCAGTGTGGTGTAGTATCCATCATAAGTTCACTTCTAAGACAATTACATGCATAAAGATCATTATAGGGGACTCTGATGCACTGCAATAGGAAAAACTGTGAATTTAAAAGCATGGCCCACCAGCTCTTAAAAATAGCATAGCAAAATTCTTAGGAGGAAAGAGGCATTCTTCAAATTAAAACACTGTTGAAATATTATCACTTGTATTTTCTAGATATCATGATTTCACACATTTAATAATGCCTGATGAATATATCAAGAGCATAAAATAGTTTATTCAGACATAACTTCACACTTCAAGCTGAAAATAGCCTCAACTCTGCACATTTTTAAACAACTATTTTCTCTCCAGATGCAAGTAAATTCATTTAAACTATATCTCTTCAAATAAAATAATATTCAAAAAATAATAATATTATTAAGAAAAAATAATAAAAACAACGGTTTTGGTTTACTGAGATCATACTTGAACTGAGGCTTTTCAATCATGTAAATTTTATTTTGGCTGACTTACTGACGACTCTACCCCAATGATTTAGAAATAAAAGTTTTCCAATCCATTAACTAATGAAATTAAATTATGCTAACTTCACCCTTTCAGCCATCAGCTATAAGAATCATCTGAGGCAGAAAAAACAAATTAAATAATAAATAAATTAAAATAAAATACTTTATGAGACAGCACAAGGGGATGTCAAGGAAATTCTTCCTTGAAGTCACCCAATCTGGATTAGAGTCCCCACTCCCCCACTATGTCTTTGTGACCCTGAACAAGTTATTTACCTTTCTTAATGTCCAGTTTATTTTTCTGTTAAATGAAAATTGTAATATCTACCTCTGAACATTGTTGTAATGGTAAAGTGAGATGATTTATATAAAATGCTTAGAAAATAGTAAACAATAAATATTATTTTTATTATTAGTAAAGGTATTACTACTGCTGCTGATAATATGAATCTAAAGTAAAAACAGTTTTTCCACCCATATTCCCTTGTACTTTTGTATACAGATATCAGCTTCTAAACAGAGTGTAAGTTCTTTGAATAGTTTCTGAAAAAAAGTAAAAATGTAAGTAACTTGCAGCATAAATATGTGAGTTAAACCAGTATCTCATTTCTAATGCAGCAAAGAGGTACCTTTTGTCCAATTAAATGAATCATGTCTCCCTTTACCTTAATTAACATGTAATAATCTCTACAGTAAAATATTCTAATATATAACAGTTTTCTCACACACATATACACCTTCAAGATATCTTAAGCTTAAAATCAATGTTATTTGGAGAGCTATATAACCTCAACTCAAGCTGCATTTTTTGGTGCCTTATGTATAGTCTCTTAGGCTCATGGGTACACATATTGAGATAGGAGAGAACATCATAAGAATAGTAGGAGAAAGCAGTACTGATTTGATGGATTTCAAAAGATATTTTTAATGTAACAACTTTCAACAATACTAAAGTACCAAAAAAAAAAAAAAAAAACTAACAGGAAAGGTGAACTCAGTTTTCCAATGAAGTGCTGAGTGAGACTTTTAACAAGTTGTCAATTTTTTACTTTTGTTTCTTAATTTACAGGAGTTAGCTTTTTAATTAATTTATTAGGTGAATATAGCTAAAATTTTTCTTGGAAATTCCTTATATCACTCATATTATATTACTTTTTAAATTGTTAGTCAATGTTGGTAAATATTTTTCTATGGCCTTTACTTAATCCTTCAGTTTCTGCATCATCCAATGTTTGGCCACCCAAACACATTTTGATTACCTGGAAAGAAGTCCTAAAATCATTCACATATTCCTGCCACAGATTTCAACAGTGTGTGTTGACTCTTTTTGAGCTTGATTTTATCCACTGTTGTTTATTTTAATCACTGTCTGCCATGATGAAGAGGACTAACCAACACTCCATTATAATAGGCATAGTTACATGTCCTTGAAATAACAAATTATTCCTGTGCAAGGTGATAAGATGGAGGTAATTGATGTAGATGGTATGATATCAATAAAAATCAACTTTATCATACTTAAACCAAATGCTTTAAAAGTGTCCAGAGGAAACATATTAACAATATTTTGAAATAAAGTCATTTCTCTTCAAGGTGTTACTTGATATTCAAAAAAACTCTTATGGAATCAATTCAGAAATAATAATGCTGCACCTAAACCTTTCTATTATGTTTCCATAGCACAATTTCCAAATTGTGGCTCTTGAGTTCCAGGGGAAATCTTGTAGACCCATTGAACACTCCTGGATTCATTCGATTCTTAATTCTCAGTAGCTTTGCCCCAGAATAACAGAGTTTCAGGTACTTTAACTTAATGATTTCAAACTAAATGAAACTGAGTATCCCTCCCACCCCAGAATAGTCCATTTTTCTCATTGTATTTTAATTATCTCAGAATATATCTATTTTCTTCTGTAATTTTTATCTCGTTATAACAAGCAGGCTTGACACAGGCAGATGTGGCACATTTTTTTAGTGAAAAGCAGTTTATAAAACTGTTAAACCAACTTTAGCTACTTAGTATTTCATCAATAAAAGTCTACCACTCTTCATTTAGATACTTGAATAGCTTGTAGAAACTGAAGACTTTGTCTCAAGGTATTCCTATCCTTTGGATACACCTATAATTCAGGACTCCCAGTCAACAAATTGGTGCCATTTCAGTCTTAACTAAAGTCTTATTATGAATTTGAAATGTTGTCTTGACAGTTTTTAGTTCCCTTGATCAATTATTTTTTTCAAACTTTCAAGATCCAAGATTGATTGTGCCCTGTCGAAGTTACTGTCTATTAATAAATACCACAAAGCTAGTTATTTTATTCCTCCAGCTTTGGAAGCAAGTTGTGTTCCTTGTGCTACCAGCAGATAAAGAAGTTGGCTACACTATAAAATAGGTTGGATCAAAATTATTTAAATACCAGATTCACACTTAGCATAGCCAGGTGATCATACTATGAGAAAAACGTAAGGACTCAGGCTGATCGAGGTAAGAACAGGTTCGTCTCTCATCTCATTCTCACCCCAAAGCATAAATTCATTGAGGAGAATGAAAGATGGACTTTCTTGAACTGTGCAAATAGAAACCTGATATAACTCTAGTCTACTACCCTAGAAAAGAGAAAAAAAAATTGAAGGGAGAGACATTTGCTTCAACACAAAGTAGAAGGTGACTTGGTGTTTTACTAAGTAAAGACTGCTACACTATTATCTCACAATTCCATAATAGTGGGCTTCCTGTGCCATCGGTGGCCTTTTTCATTCTGGCAGTGATTATTCATTCTCCTAAATAAAAAGTCCCCAAATCATAAGTTAAAAAACTGTACAATGTGCAATCATACAGGCCTTAGGCATTTCTTACATCTTTTAATCTGGACTCCTCAGATAGGCTAGAGTGGATGTGTGGGACATGATGGACAGGTTCATCAGCATTAACATATAAGTAATACAACCTTCTCTGCATACATTGAATAGTATTATGGCTATTGCCCACTAGCTCTGCCTTTCTAACACATTATTCACGTCCTTTGTTCTCACAGACCCAAAGCTGGAGCCACCAGGAGGAATGACCTTTGATGACCTAACCTAAACCAAACCACAAGCTTCTGGGAAGACAAGCTGTATTTTCCTTGTCTTTTTCCAGCTGCGATGTAACATACAATGAGAAGTATGATAGATTTTCCAGTAAAATAAATTGAAATATAATGCAAACTATAAATGCAACCGAGAATGATGCCATTATGTTGATCTTCAGAACGTTCCAGTTTCTTTTATGAGTAGGCAGCTTAATCTCATGACCTCAGCTTTTTTCTAGATCACTGATGTGTCTCTCTAAAAGACTCACAACATTGAGCATGCACTTTACAATTCACAAAAGAATAAGCTCCATTCCTTGAATGTTTTTTGGGCTTAGCAGGTACCAGTAAGTACTAGTCAGTCTTTCACTATAAACAGCCTAGAATATCTTCCAGCCACAAGTCGCATGATATTAGTTAGGTAGTATCTCCCTTTTGTGACCTGAATGAGTTTATTTTTTCTAAAGAAGACGCTTCAGAGAAATTTAGGAAGGCAAAGTCCTAAAACACCATAATTCTTCAGCTTAAGTCAATTTGCCACATTTGAGCTATAGAAACTGTACATAATATTGCTTCTATGTGCCTTCTGGTCCAAAGAAAATGAAATTGTTACTAACACAACATATTCTGCTTTGAAAGAAAGATCATATTTTCAGGATAATTACCTCTCTGAAACAAAATACACCAAAGAAACCCTTTTATATGCAGTCAACTGTATCAGAGAATTTGAATTCACCTCATGATAGATGCAGTGTTGATGCATATTTCGTGGCAGATAAAGTTAAAGTCAAATTAACTAAAATCACACACTGTCATTTTCTCAAGATTCAGAGTTCCCAGCAGTGCCATTTTATTGACTTGGCTAAGGTCAAGGACCCACCTCTTAAGCTGACAGGGGACTGAGAACTAAAGCGCATGCCTCTTTTTAGCTTCTGAGATGGAATGTGTGGCCCTCTCTCTCACAATATTCCAAAACAGGAAATTAATCTCAAATAGGAAAGTTCTTCAAAGACCATGGAAGAAAAAAGCAACAAACTCTCCATTACAGATTTAGGCAGCATTTTAGATTTTTTAAAAATGCTTTCATTTTCAGAAATTATCTTACTGAAACTTAAACCAACTCTGAGAAATGGATATCACTGATAAAATGTGTGGAGACTGAGACACCAAAAATGTGAATGAGTGGCCTAAGGTCTCAGAGTTAGCAGAGAACAGAAAAGGGATATAGCTTTCTATCCCAGTGTTCTCTGGAAAATTAATGGGCATATTGAAGAATGTATTCTCTGATCAAATTAATTGTGGAAATTTAGTATATCACTCTCTTGAAGAGTCACAGTTTACTGTATATAATCCAGTGTTTCCCAAAGTTTTTTTAACTGAAAACTTCTTTCCCTTTGAACATCATACAGAATTATTGTTTGCAAAATTAATTTTCAAAAATCCTGCTCTGTTCTTAGTTTAAAAATTAAATTTAAAAATTGTTTATTAAGTACTACAAACTATCCCATTTTGGTCAAGTATTTTTATTTCTGGCCTGGTATAACTGGGTGCTTTTCATCATTACATTTTCAATCAATCTTACCTGACTGGTTGAAGTACTACTTTTATGGTTCCACTGGACATGTTTTCCAGAAGACTTTGAACATTTCTAACCATGTTTTCTTAAATCACTGACCCTAATACCTTCTGTTACTCAGCACAAGAGTTTTAATTTTATATTGTACATTCATGATTCTGTCTACATTTGTTCCAATCTGTAGAGGACAAAGATCTTTTGAGAAGATACTACTAAAATTTATGCTTACCTCCTAAGTGCTGCCTAGCATTGAAGAGATGCTTTGAAATTTCCATATACCAAAGACCATAGCTAATTTTGCTAGTCAATTTCCTTCATATGAGTACTCAATTTTTAGTACTTCACGTATTACCTTTATCCAATAACCTGAGCCTTCACTGTGATAAAAACAAATGAACAAAAGTCTACCTTATTTCTGAGAATAACATTTACAAGGATTCTGTCATTTTTATTGTTCATGAGGTTTGAAATCTTTCAAGTTACAAAAGCATTGTATAAATTTCACTGCTCAGCCTTTAAAATTGTTATAAACACCCTAAGTTTTTCTATATTACTAGGTTATCCCACTGGTGGATCTTAAACAATCAAATGAGTATCACCACCTTAAATGGTCAAAATAGGTGTATTAATACTTATTTTAATTTGGAAATTAAAGAATTTAATTTGGAAATTCTTAGGAACCAGCATTCCTTTTTTATGGAGATGTTATTTAAAAATATAACAAATGAAAAGCTGTTTTATTATGTCATGTAATTCAATCGCAGTGGGCCCTAATGAAGCAAGAATTTGAGCAACTCGACAGATTACCCAGTTTCTACTTGGAAATAAATAGCTAAAAATAACAAATAAATTTAGAAGATTGTCTTTTGCCTTTCGTTATCCTTTTGCAAACCTCTATCCTAGCAGAGGTCACTCCCACCCAAGCTTTATATCTGTGATTCTCAACCCTGCCTGCACATTAGAATCATTGGAGAGTTGTTTAAAATTACCAATGCCCTGACACTTAACCCTTAGGAAATCCAGATTTAATTGTTCTGGGGTAGAACCTGAACGTAATCAAGAATGAGAATTAATGCTTCAGAAGTTTGGTGCCCATATTCACATTAGAAAAAGGAAAGCATCTGAGCTCAACCAACTAAACTTTACCTGTTTATAGCATCAGCGAGGGTTAATGTCTATCATTGCATTATCTCAATTCAGGATTGCATTTTGAGTATTTTGTCCTTAACTAGAGAATAAAACTTTTGTGTCCCATTTAAGAAAATCCAGTCATGGACAATCAAGTGGAAAGGTGTCCTTTCCAGAGATTATCTCATCCTTATCCATGTCTTCACAATTTGAAATAATTATCCCCGTTTGGCCAAGAGAGCACCTAATGTTCCCTCTACCACACCCATCACCACGAGGCTCCTAATTTCATAATACACTTTTTGGAAAATTCTAGTTTGCAATTAATGATAGTAGTATTATTTACTCCTCCATTACAGCTGACTTTTGAATTCTTGTTTTGCTTCTGCCCGTGGAGACAACGTTTCTAACAATGAATTAAGCATCTCTTCCACATTCTTCAATAACAGAAGTATGGACCTTTGCGTGCATTGTATGCTGTACCATAGAATTATTAAAAGCCAATAATCACTGAGGAAGCCTTTTCAAATAAAAACCTCTGCTTCCACCTTGTGGATGACAGATCTAAACGCAGATACCTCTGCCGAAATAGATTTAAAATTGGATCTTAATATATTTATTTATATATAGCATATCTGGAATATGCTATATTGTGCTACAGCTGCATTTAGAGCAATATGAAAAGCTTGGAGGCAAATTAACAAAATACAATAAATTTTGACTTTTATTGTTAGAGATTTTTGCAGTTATGACAATCTGGCAATTTTGTACACACAGATAAAACAACCCATGCAAATTTTTCTTTTTGTTCCTGAGAATGTTTAAGAATTCTAGAGAAAATTAGACCCATCTTCTTTCTTAAAAGATAGTGGTAGCTGTTGATTAGGGATATCTTCTCAATATTAAGGTCCTCTTAGGCTTAGGGTTTAGAAAAAGTATGGGTAGAAATAACATTTCATTCTTTATGTATTTTATACTTTTCAAAGGACTTTTCTACCTATTATCTCATTTAATCTATCACAGTCACATGACGCAAATAACCCAGGATAAATTATATCTAATTTAAAGATAGAATGGGATCCGTGAGATGAAAGTGCTAACAATGAGATCACAGCTAGCTAACAGCAAAGACTGACCTAACAATAGGAAGCATTTCCTGAGCACTTACCTTAAGTTAGGTGTAGCACTTATTACTTGTAACTGTGCTATGATATGTTACTTCCTAGCAAAGCACCCTAAAAGAGCATATACAATAGTAACAATCATTAATTTTGCTCTTAAATCTCACAGTATCTCATGCAGTTGCAATCATGCAGTGGCTGGGATTGGGGGCATCTTGAAAGCTTTTTCATTCACGTGGCCGCCACCTGGACTGGAAGCCATCACACAGACGGAGTCTGAATAGTTGGAGCAACTCTCTGTGCGAAATATCAGGGCAGCCTCAGGGCAACTGGACTTTTTGCAAGGTGGTTAAGGATTCCCACAGTGAGTTTCCCAAGAGAAAAGGAAAGAAGTTGTGCTCTTTTTCTAATCAACCCTCCCAAGGCAGGCAGAAGAAGCCTTTCTACCACATTCTATTCTTCAAGACAGCCCAGGCCAAAAGGGAGGGGAAATAGTCTGCAAGTTTTGAGAAGTGGAGTATCAAAGAATTTACAGGTATTTTTAACTACTCTCTATACATTAGCTTTATTAATTGACAAGAGGGAAGTACTATCATTATTCTCATTTTATAGATGGGGACATTGAGGCACAGTGTGGTTAAATAACCTTCCTTATGTCAATAGCTGATTAGTGTCAGAGTTAGGGTATGAATTAAGATAGCTGGAATTTTAACTTCCATGTTTTCTTGACATTGAAATTGGTAGCTGGATCTGGTTAAAAAATAGAAAATCACATATTTATATTCCCTTTATCCCAGCTCTAGGAGAAAATAAGATCAAGCCAGGCTATGTTTGGCAGAATACATAGATTTTAAATAAATATTTATTGAGGACATAGTCAGCATTTACAAAGCACAGTACCTATTTCCAAAGGAACTTTTCTACTCTACCAGAAAAGACAGACATGAATACTGACAAACAAGGGAGCAAATGATACAGGCAGAGAGAAGGGAATTGCTGAGGATAAGCTGAGAGGAAAACTGGTCAGTGGCTTGGGCTTTTTATTTTTTTATTATTTTTTTTTGGGGGGGGGCTTGGACTTTTTAAGGTAAAATGACTGTCTGCAACCCATTCAGCTCCAGGAAAGATAGCTATACTGGTTTGAAACTGCTATGTCCCACAGAAAAGCCATATTCTTTTAATCCTAATCCAATCTTGTGGGCAGGGTGTGGGAAGACAGGCTGATTGTTTAGGGTGGAAACTTTTGATTAGGTTGTTCTCACGGAGATACAACACACCCAAATATGGGTGCAACATTTTCATCAGATTCTTTCCATGCTTTCATGAAAGCATGGAAAGAATCTTCCCCTGACCATTAAAGGTGGGTCTTAATTAGTTTATTAGAGTCCCTTAAAAGAGGAAACATTTTGGAGAAAGTTGAGAAGCAAACATCTGGAAATACTTGGAGAACTGACATAGACCCAGATGTTCTGAGATGCAGAAGAAAATGCCAGAAAGACCTACAGGATCTGTGAGAGCCATTTAACACCAGAAGCAGGGAGAGAAGCCAGTGGGCATTGCCATGTGCCTTCCCATGAAATGCTAAGCAAGGACCCACAGTACTGGAGAGTGCCAAGAGAAGCCAAGACAAGAAATCCAGTATTTGCCCCAGAGAAGCTAAGAAAAGACCAGCAGGCTCCAGTCACGTGCCTTTCCACGTGAGAGAGGAAACCCGGATGTCCTCTGGCCCTTTCTTCAGAGTCAAGGTATCCTTCTCTGGATGCCCTAGTTTGAACATTTTTATGGCCTAAGAACTGTAAACTTGTAACTTAATAAATCCCCTTTATAAAAGCCAATTCAGGGCGGGCCGCGGTGGCTCAGCGGGCAAGAGTGCTTGCCTGCCGTGCCGGAGGACCCCGGTTCGATTCCCGGCCCCAGCCCATGTAAAAAACAAACAAACAAACAAAATATAATAAAACAAGAAAATGTTTAAAAATGTTTCCCTTCCTTCCTTCCATCCTTCCTTCCTTCTCTGTCTTTCCTTCCCTTCCTCCCTCTCTCTTTAAAAAAAAAAAAAAAAAAAAAAAAAAAAAAAAGCCAATTCATTTCTGATATATTGCATTATGACAGCTTTAACAAACTGGAACAATTGCTTTGTAAGGCTTCTTGTCCCACACCAGGAATATACTATCTGTTTTTATTTTTCCTCCTGAATCTCACCAGATCAAGTCAACTTTCTTGAAATCCCATCTGGGTGTGGAAGTTCGAAGGACAATAACAACAACAAAAAAATCAGTTATTGAGGTCTAGTAGAAAAGTCACCAGAAGTTGTCTGGTTTTACTTTTTTCTTTACTTTCGTGATAGGAAGATGGAACATCATATACTAAAGATGCCACCTCTACAGAGTCGGGTTTGAGACCATGTAACTGAAAAATAGGGAAGAAGCAAAAGTCTCTGAACAATCAGATCTGGACTCTTTTTTGTATTTTTAGGATCCTCCTTATTTACTCAAACTCTCCTCAAGGTTTTCAGGGTTCTGATAACAGTCATACTAATCTCTATATTTATATATTTCTTGGCTCTGTTCATTGCATTTTTGTTTTTATTATTACATTTTCTAGGCTTATCTAATCTCCAAAATAGAATTATACCTTAAAGTGACTTAATTTAGTATTTTCTTTCCCAGAAACAGATATTTTAAAAATATATTGGCTGAAAACAGAAGCCAAAGGATTCAATATGTAACAACAAATTTTAGAAATACATGGATGGATGGGGAGAAAATGTTTTAGAACAGTAGGCTCCTCCAGTGGATGGCATTGCAGTGTGTGGACCTTCCTCTCTTCTCATTTGTATTCTTATGCCCAGACCTACAATGTCAGGGATAGTCTGTTTTTTTATATGCTCTGACACAGATCAAGTAGGTAACTTCTTGGTTTTCTCCACCCCATCTCCCCAAAAGCAATATGCAGCCTCATCCAAACAGGTTTAACAACAACGACTGCAATAACAACAAATTGTACCCAGACCTGTCAGGATGGTGATGTGAAACAAGCTGCTGGATCTTTCTCCCAAAATCAAATTGGGAAAACTTTATAAAAGCGAGAGGAAACTAACAATGACTCAAGCAACCAGTACCTCTAATAACATTACGAGAACATTTAGGGAGTCTGAAGACTGGAGAAACCCATAAACATTGTCTTGAACTTGGGAACACTGGAGGTGAAGAGAGATTACATCCTAGTAGTTCCAGCTTGGGTCATAAGAAGCTGGAGGGAAGGTTTTAAAATCTACTCTTGCATTTAGAAGAGTTTAAAATTCTAACAAAATCATAGAGAATAGTCTGAATAAGTGAAAAGAAAATCCGCACTCTTGGAGTGAGTCCCTTGCTATTATCAAAAGATCAATTCTCCCCAAATTTATCATTAAATTTAGTACAATCATCATTAAAATTTCAGATGACTTTTTGATTGTCACTCAAAATCCTTATTCTAAAATGTGTGTAAAAAAATAAAACTTAACAACTAAATCAGCCTTAAAAAAGAAGAATATTGTGGGAATGTGCATTCCCAGGAATTAAGACATAATACAAAGCCATAGAAATTAAAGCCATATGGAATCGCTGAAAATAAAAATAAACAGAATAGAATAGAAAGTCAAGTATATATGGAAACTTAAAACATTGTTATGGTGGCATCAAAAATCACCATGAAAAGTTCTAATTGTTTTGGGTAGGGTTTAGAAAATTTTCCTACTGAATATAGAAAAATTAAAACAGAACCCTATCAAACAGAGCATACAAAGGCAGACTACTTAGCATTAAAGACTTAAAAAGAAAAGATAAAACTCTGGTCTTAATTGAAAAACAATGCAGGTACATATATTTGTTATCTCGGGGGCAGGAAAAGACTTCTTAAGAAAAAATTTTAAAGGACAAACTATAAGACAAAATACTGATGAATGTTATTACGTCAGTATTAAGGAGTTCTGTTCAACAAATGACACTACAGATCAAGTTCAGAGACAGCAGATAGGAAGACTATAATTATAATTCTAAAGCCAACAATGGATTGATGTTTAGAAAGTTTAGTAAAATCCACAAAGAAAAAGAGAAGTCACAAAAAACACAAAAACGCAATAGTCAAAAATGTCAGTTTATAGATGAGGAAATTCAAAAGGGTAACAAGTGTATAAAAAGCTAGTCAAACTCATTACTTTTCAGATAAATGGTAATTTAAAAAAATAATGAGATGTCATATTAATTCTATGAGACTGAATAAAGCTGGAAAGTTGGAATGTGCCAAATGTTGATAGAGATTTGGGCATAAAGGAATCCTCATGCTCTTCCGATTGGAGTGCAGCCTGGTGTAAGTGCTCTGGAGAGGAATCTGGGGACTCTCAGTCAATTACATACTGTATATGCATAACCTATGACACAGTAATTCTGCCCTGGGTGTGTGTGTGTGTGTGTGTGTGTGTGCGTCTTTGTTTGTTTTTCTCACATAGCTCCCCAGGTTCACAGGGGACATGTAAGAAGATATTTTGTGACACTGTTTTTTGGAAGCAGAGAGTAGAACAAAAACTAATATCCAACCCTAGAAGAAGAAACAGGTAAAATGTGATGGATGCACACCATGAAGTAACTACACAGAAATTAAGAACACTATAAGATGTACATATAGCAACAAGGATAGAGCATTAAGAAATTCACAGTGCTGATGAAGAAAAGCAAACATCCAATGAGATTTTTAATATACAATAAAGCACATAAATAAAAACACATAATCCATATAAACTAAAATACATGCATGCAAAACAAATGTTCATATTTAGCAAGAATATGTACAAAGAAAGAATACATATTAAGCACATAGAATGGAGACATATAAGAGTAAGGGAAACTGGGGTATGACGAATGAGGATAAATTAAATAAGAGAAGAGTCTTTCGTGGGCCAAGGATGATAATGTGCAGAAACTGATGAATATGATTCACATCATTAAGCTTCTATACTTGAGGTCAAACAAGAGAGAAAAAATATTCTAACTCAGGGGAATTATTCTCCAAGAAACGGAATTAGTTCTAAATGACAATGGGATCTGAAACCTCAAAAGACTATTCCAGTACTTTATCATGCAGTATTGATCAGTTCCATACTTACATGGCTTCTTCCAAAACCTCCCCCAAGGTCTCTGACAAAATTTGAAGGGGGTAGAGGAGGCTGCAATATGGTGTCCCAAGGAATTTTCCAGTGTAAACCCTGCAGGGCCTCTGATACCACGATTCTTTGCCCAGACCCAGCCTGTTACATTACTCTCATAGACCAGTTTTGCTTACATTCACCTGCTCAGACACCACCAAGTAAAGGTCTTGGCCAGGAATTAGCATGTCCTTTGTATTCTTGAAAAGTAGCCTACTTCATCACTTAATCTTGTGAGGGCAACCAATTCTAACAACTGTTGAGTGGGGGAAAAGGATAATATCTCCCCCAACAATAGACAAATTTATTGCTACCATGGCAGCATATCTTTCCCACAGTACAGAGTAATACCATTATTCTAACAGCATCAGCCGAAAGCCTGCTCTTCCTAAGACACAAGAACTATTCTTCAGGGAACAAATTTACTTCTAAATTGTTAAAATGGAGGTTGGTTCAAGAGATGCCTTCCGATTCTGAGCTAAGCCTATGTTTGGATAGCTTCATGGTCATTAACCAAGCCTGTTAAAAATTGTTACTAATATAGCTGAAAATTATTGTTTACTACATGCCAAGAGTTGTTCTAACTACTTTATTTGCATGTCTTATATTCCTGCATACATACACACATGCACAAATTCCACATGGTACAATAATTATGCCAATTGTATACATCAGAAAGCCAATGGAAAAAGAGCACAAGTGACTGGCTGAGGGCTGTTCATTAGTAAATGATGGTGAGGCTGGGATTCGAACCTGGGCAATCTGACCTCAGAGCATGTGAAGTCAACTACTATATCTCATTAGTTCTGCTCATTGGGCAGAGTGGTTAAGGACTAGCACCTTTTCCAATTATGGTCAAAATCATGATAGAAACGTTTACATCTGTCAAACACCGTGTAAGCTTCTCATTTGAAGCTTTAAGCCCATCCTTTTAACTCATTAATGTATACAGCGCATCTGACAACAACCAGCCAACACCACTATACCTCCTATTTCCACAAAACTCTGTGAAGGTATCAAAAACATTATCGCCAGAGCTTGGCTTCATACAAGCGAAGCATTAGAAGAATCAAATGGTGATATTTTGACTATTCCTTTTGCCAACTCACCCCATGGGTTGGCAGTATCACTCTGATTATGGGAATCAAAGTCCTTAGTACCTTTGAGTCCAGAGTAGAAAACCAGTCATAAAAAACCCATTTTTAAGATTCTGTTTCTTAAGAGCCACTTCTGGTACTAAGCTGTATTAGTTAGGGTTCTCTAGAAAAACAGAATCAGCAAGAAATATCTGTAGACATAAAATTTACAAAAGTGTCTCACATAACCAAGGGAAAAAATCCAAAATCCGTAGAGCAGGCTGTGAAGCTGACAAATCCGATGGAAGGTTTGGATGAACTCCACAGCAGAGGCTCGCCGACTGAAGCAGGAAGAGAAATTGTCTTTTCTGAATCCTCCTTAAAAGTCTTCCATTGATTAGATAAAGCATCACTCATTGTAGAAGACACTCGCCTTGGCTGATTACAAATGGAATCAGCTGTGGATACTGCCGACATGATCATGATCTAATTCTATGAAATATCCTCATTGCAACAGACAGGCCAGCACTTGCCCAACTAGACAAATGGGTACCACCACCTGGCCAAGTTGACACATGAACATGACAGATGGTAAGACATTTCCTAATGGCTTCCACCTCTGTGAATGTCTTGGAGAAGCATACCAGGAGCAGATATAAAGGGAGTGAAAATCAAGATTATTCCCCTAATTACTTATATGGCAGAAAAAAAAAAGCCAGGAACTGCTTTTCCTTCAGAGAAGACTATGTTTCTCTTATACCAGCTCCCCTACTATTTTTCAAAAGAATGACACCAATTAAACAGTTGTTACTCTCTCAAATACTTAGTACGCTGGTTTAGATGTAAGAATTCAAAGAACAAAGTAGAAAATATGACAAAGAGAAAACGATCCACAGTTTTAAGTCATGTTTCTTTCATCTATAGATGTAACTTACCAGTTCTTGATGTTTAAAAAGTTTATTGTGGTAGATCCTGGTGCTATTTGATATGAAAAATAAATTTATCAAAAGTAGAAATAAAAATCTTTTTTGAAATAAGTTTCTTTGAAACTTCTGACAAAAATTCTCTGTGACCATGACTACAATAGCATCAGGTATATTTTATATATGTTGGGTCTATTCATCTTTTTTCTTTTATTAAACGTTTTTTAAAATACTCACCAGAAGCCCACTGCCATCCAGCCTCTAGGCTGTAAGTAATCATGTGTGCAAGAAATAAAAATTTATTCTGGTAGTCACTGAAGGAAAAATATAGGTGTAAGTATAATAAAGGTATAGGTAGAGACATAGACATACTATATATCAGTTTTCCTTTCAACAAATATAATTAATTGAGTTGACTGGCAAAATAAAAAGCTGAGTAAAAAAAAAAGCTGTGTGATCTTATCTATACCAATGGGCTCACAATACTTCAGACATTCACTTTGATTTGGGATTTAATGAATTGAAAAGACATTTTCTTTCTCATCTGATGAACACCAGAGGAAAAGAGCACTGAACTGAAAGCGAAGAGAACAGAGTTGTACTCGCAATTTTGTCCCTCTCATGTAGTGTGACCTTGGTGATACCATTTAACCCACTTTCAAGCTCTCCCATTTGTAAATTTGTTCACAATGAACTAGATAACCTCAACTACTCTTTATTTATCCTATATTCTCTCTGTGTGTGTGTGTGTTGGATGCCACGCTGCTTTCAGTACCTGAAACTTCTTTTGAAACTGTAATTTGCTCAGTTGACCCACTAGATGGCAACAGATTCTTGGTTACTGTGTGATTTGGATATCAATTCATTTTTCATTAAGTGGTCAAATTCTATCAAAAAGTTAGCAGAAGAATGTTATGGTGGTTGTCAAAAATATTTGTATTTGACTGAGCTCTGACATTTACAACTTCTCTGATATTGAACAAATAAGCCTTTTGGAGTTTCTGATTAGCCACCATAAAATCAAGGGGTATTTTCCAGATCTAACACTCTGTCATTGAAAAGCATCACCATAGTAAGAATAAGATACATTCAACTGGTAATGTCCTCTTTGCCACTATGAGTCATTTAAATAAGCTGTATTTCCACAAAGAAAAATTCTTTCTTATCTTTAAATTCGTTTTCTTATCTATAAAATGGGGGAAATAATAGAATCTATCTCTAATGTTATGTTATAATGATCAATGTTATGTTGTAATGATCAATTAAGACATTACTAGTAATGCAGTTAATACATGTAGCTACTATTATTGCTGTTGCTGTTTTTTATTATCATGGTTTTGCTCTATTTGAGCACTGTCACACTATCATTCTCACCAACCCTCTTCTATTTAAGGGCATAAGCCAATGGTTTTATGTTGTGTTTAGGTTTGCTAAACCTGTTGAATACACTGTACCAGGAATGGACTGGCTTTTAACAATGAGGATTTATTAGCTTACAAGTTAACAATTCTAAGGCCATGAATATGTCCAAATTAAGGCAACAACGGGAGGATACTACTGAAGAAAGGCTGCTGGCATCTGGGACAGGCATCTATCACATAGGAGGGCCCATGGCTGGGGTCTGCTGGTCCTTCTCTTCCAGGTTTTGATGCTTTCCGCTTCTGGCTTCAGTGGCTCTCATGGCTACTCCTGGTTACTTTTCTCTGTAAGCCCTCTCAACTTTTTCTGTCTTTTATCCTCTTAAAAAGGACTCCAGTAAAAAGATTAAGACTCACCTTGAATCAGCTGGGTCACATCTCAATTGAAATAATTTAACACAAAGGTCCCACCCCTAATAGATCTGTGCCCTTAGGAATTGATTGAGAGAACATGGCTTTTCTGAGGTACATAATCCCAGAAATACCACAGGTTGTCTATCATACAGACTTAGAATCTGCATGAAATGGCCCATGGATCTAGGGATTTCTTGTAGAATGTTCTCTAGTCTACAAAAAGTTTCAGGCTTTGGAACTGTAAGTCCAGAAGAAGTCTAGCTGCTCTGGGTTAATCAATTCCCACAAAAAGCCTTTGACAGGGCCCTTTTAGCTGGATTAGCAGCATGTGGTCTCTTGAATTCCCCTCTAAAGAATGGTACAGTAATAGGTTGAATTACATTCCCGAGGACAAAACAAAACATGTTCTTGATCTTAATCCTATCACTAAGGTTGTGAACTCATTGTGAATAGGACTTTTTGAAGATGTTATTTTTAGTTAAGGTACAGCCAACTGAATCAAGGTGTCTTAATCCTACAATAGGAGACACAATGAAGGAAGAACCATAGGGAGGAGACAGAAAGTGGAAATCAATGGAACTCAGAAAAGAAAGAAAAGGGCATCACCATGTGATGGGAAAGCCAAGGAACCCAAAGATTGCAGGACAGCCAGAATGCTGCCAACCCAGGGAGAAAGCAAATCTTGTAATCTCTGAAACAGTACGTCAATGAATTCTTGTTGTTAAGCCAAACTGCTGTGTGGCATTTGTCAAAGCAGCCAGGAAATTAGGACAGATAAAGTTGGCAAGCTCTCAATCTTAGCAAAGAAATACAAAGAATAGTAACCCTGAAAGAAACCAAACCTAGATTGCAAAAGTCAATATATTTAGTTCTCCTTGAACAAGCTCTGTTGATTACTATGGTCATCAATTATATTGCTCCTAAAGACAAATATTTTATTACATGAATCTAAGGAGAGTTGCTATATTCCCTTAAGTATTGGTTTAGAGTCTTGAGGACATGAAATACTGAGGAGGCCAAAAGCATCAAGTCACTGAAGTATATAAAATTCCTTGTTTCTTTGCCCCATTAGCTATCATCACATTTGAAAACAAATGTTATAAGCTAGCAGTCAGGTGAAAAGCAGGTTAAAGATTGGCAATATTTGTACTAAGACTCATCCCTTTACTCATTCTTTGCCCTTTTGCAAGGTACTACATTGCAATAACTTTCTGGTATTGATTTATTTTTTAATTTAACACTTGGCATTTATTTAGCCATAAGATAAACTTATTATGATAACTTGTTTCTGCAACAGGGTGAGACCAGTCAAGATATCAGTGATGACAAGGAAGTGGTGAATCAGAGAACACAGCCCAGTCTCAAAGATAAGGGCAGGTCATGAGAAAGTTAGAACTAGGCATGAGCTGGAACTAGAAATCTCTCACAACCTTTATTCTTAGATTCTAGCAGGGAGAAAGATGAGAACCTAGAGACCAAGGGGCCCTCCAAGACCAGAGAGTTCCAAGGGTGTTGAAGAAGCTCCGAAAAGAGCACAGTTACTCTTCTAAGGAGGCAGTATTATGAATCTGTCTGTTTACACAGCCAGTTCTTATTCATAAAAGATGCCATGAGACTTTCAAAAAGGCAAATCAGATACAAGTAGTTCTCAAATGCATATAGCCTGTTTAGAATGAGCAATGAATACAAAATACAGAAAAAAAAAAAGGAAAAGAAGAAAGAGACTGACCCTGAATTATTTACTCTTTTGAAAGGGGAAACTTCTGCAGACAAAGGTCAACTATCCCACGTCACACTATGAACTCATTTTTGAGGGTAAAGACTGAACTTAATCAATCCTTTTTATCACCAGTGGCCAGTCCGGTTTTTGGCACACCTATGCTCTCAAAGAACATTTGCCTTCGTTACCATTGTTGTGGATGATACACCAAAAGCAAAAGCTTGTGATATTACCCTGTTGGTTACCAAAGCACAGAGTCATAAACCCCTAATATTTAGCCCTCCCCTGACCTGCAAACTGAACACATATTCCAGCATATGAAAGAGTTCAACCACACCCAACATGAACTGAAGCCAGGATATTGGCTTCAAAAGGATGTGAATGCCCCCCATGCCTATTACACTCAGTGGCTCCTGGCACCTTCAACACCATTCCAGCTAATGGTGAGTCTATAGAAATCCTTTATAAACATGATAGGCTGAAAGTCAGAAGTTCTATATCTTAGGCATGGTCTTCATACCATGCCAAGTCATTTTTTATTCAAAGTTTAGACTCATTATCTCTAATGTCTGTTTTAGCAATACTCTGATTCTAAACTGTTCACCAAGAGAAAAAAAATGGATTGAACAGGCCCAGTGTTCTTGATCTTTATAAATTCCCACGCAGCCTTTTACTCCCCCTAATCCACATACTTTTCAGTGTGTGAACCACTAAACTGCTTAGAGGAGATTTAATGGTGACACAAACACAAGGAGGATTCCAGCAAATTACATGTGATCATCTTTCAGTGTGCCTTAGGGCAGTGTGGAGTCCTAACTCTCACCATTTTGAACCACTCATGAATTGATTAACTAACACTCTGAAAAGAAAACTAAAACAGCTTAAAAGTGAAGCCATAAAAATATAAGGAGCTTTTTTTTGCTCTATCCAAGACATATCACATGCAATTAATTGTCTATGTGTTCTATAGATGTTACATGAAAATGATGATAACATTAGTAAAAGTTGACAAATTAAACTATCAGTAGGCAACTGAGTAGAAAAACAGAAAAATAGAGGTAAAATTCTATCATGCTCAGTTTGCAGTCCTGTGTTGCTGTGGTGTATTCCACATAGTATCCTGAGTTGAACAGGATTCTAATCCTCTATGGGGCCATCAAAAAGGCTGGAAAGGGACTTCCGGAGAAGATGGCAGCTTAGTAAGACGTGCGGGTCTTAGTTCCTCCTCCAGAACAGCAACTAGAGAAACAGAAACAATACGAAACAGCTCCCAGAGCCACGACAGAGACCAAAAGACAGCGTACCCCATTCTGGAATGGCTGAATGGGCAGGGAGAATCTTCTGTGGTGAGATACCCGAGGGGCGTGTGCTTTCCCGGGCCGGGGAGGCTGGCGACTGGGGTCCCTTCCACACACGTGGCTTCCAGGTCTGACTGAAAATGTTGGATAGCGGGGCCCTCCCGCCACGCTTGGCATCTCGGGCCAGCTGGGCAATTTGGACCAGCACTCCCCCAGGCCGCAGCACCCGGCGACCCCCCTCCACGCGCGGTTTCCCGGGCCGACTGCGAGATTCGGATTGGCAAGTTAAAGGAGCCACAGCATCTTTTACCGGTGGGCCCCGCAGACAGACGAGCGCCACGAGCACCACCTACTGGGCAGGAAAAGAAAAACAGAGCCCAGAGATTTCACAGCAAAACCTTTCAACCAGCCGGGTCCCACACCCAGGGAAATCTGATCAAATGCCCAGACACCAGCAGAAAATAACGGATCACGCTTGGAAAATTGAAGACATGGCCCAGTCAAAGGAACAAACCAATAGTTCAAATGAGATACAGGAGCTGAGACAATTAATGCTGAATATATGAACAGAAATGGAAAACCTCTTCAAAAACCAAATCAATAAATTGAGGGAGGACATGAAGAAGACATGGGCTGAACAAAAAGAAGAAATAGAAAATCTGAAAAAACAAATCACAGAACTTATGGGAGTGAAGGACAAAGTAGAAAAGATGGAAAAAACAATGGATACCCACAATGGTAGATTTAAAGAAACAGAAGCTACAATTAGTGAACTGGAGGATGGAACATCTGAATTCCAAAAAGAAACAGAAACTATCAGGAAAAGAATGGAAAAACTTGAGCAGGGGATCAGGGAACTCAAGGACAATATGAAGCGCACAAATATACGTGTTGTGGGTGTCCCAGAAGGAGAAGAGAAGGGAAAAGGAGGAGAAAAACTAATGGAAGAAATTATCACTGAAAATTTCCCAACTCTTATGAAAGACCTAAATTTACAGATCCAAGAAGTGCAGTGCACCCCAGAGAGAATAGACCCAAATAGGCATTCTCCAAGACACTTACTAGTTAGAATGTCAGAAGTCAAAGAGAAAGAGAGGATCTTGAAAGCAGCAAGAGAAAAACAATCTGTCACATACAAGGGAAACCCAATAAGACTATGTGTAGATTTCTCAGCAGAAACCATGGAAGCTAGAAGACAGTGGGATGATATATTTAAATTACTAAAAGAGAAAAAGTGCCAACCAAGACTTCTATATCCAGCAAAATTGTCCTTCAAAAATGAAGGAGAAATTAAAACATTTATAGACAAAAAGTCACTGAGAGAATTTGTGACCAAGAGACCAGCTCTGCAAGAAATACTAAAGGGAGCACTAGAGTCAGAACCGAAAAGACAGAAGAGAGAGGTATGGAGTAAAGTGTAGAAAGAAGGAAAATCAGATATGATATATATAATACAAAAGCCAAAATGGTAGAGGAAAATATTATCCAAACAGTAATAACACTAAAAGTCAATGGACTGAATTCCCCAATCAAAAGACATAGACTGGCAGAATGGATTATGACCCAGCAATACCACTGCTAGGTATCTACTCAAAAGACTTAAGGGCAAAGACACAGACAGACATTTGCACACCAGTGTTTATAGCAGCATTATTTACAATTGCAAAGAGATGGAAACAGCCAAAATGTCCATCAACAGGCGAGTGGCTAAACAAACTGTGGCGTATACCTACGATGGAATATTATGCAGCTTTAAGACAGACTAAACTTATGAAGCATGTAATAACATGGATGGACCTAGAGAACATTATGCTGATTGAGACTAGCCAAAAACTAAAGGACAAATACTGTATGGTCCCACTAATGTGAACCGACATTCGAGAATCAACTTGGAATATATCATTGGTAACAGAGACTAGCAGGAGTTAGAAACAGGGTAAGATAATGGGTAATTGGAGCTGAAGGGATACAGACTGTGCAACAGGACTAGATACAAAAACTCAAAAATGGACAGCACAATAATACCTAATTGTAATGTAACTATGTTAAAACACTGAATGAAGCTGCACCTGAACTATAAAAAAAAAAAAAAAAAGGCTGGAAAGGGGCATAGGATTATGAGTTTGGGAGCTGGGGTAGCTCTGGGTTGCAACTATGAAGAAGAGACTATGGATCTTGTGTAATCCCCCACAATCATGATCCCATCAAGGCATCCTGAGTCTTCTGTCAATTATGCAGAATTGTCTACTTACAATTATAAAGTAGCTCAAAGTGCATTACCTTCCAAGCTAATAAAAATTGCCTATCCAGTCCCAGTTTGGGCTAAGGCAGAGTAAGCCCATTTTACCCTGTTTTTTCCACTGAATGCAACTAAAAACCCAGACAGAATGTATAAAGCAGCTATTGGAAGATTGGGAAATCTGAAAGTTTTCAAAACCAGACAGGTTAAGGAAAATAATAAGATTCAAAATATCACCAAACCAGCTGTGTATTTAACTTTTTTTTAAAATCCCACTAGCATCCCCTGGACTAAAATCAAAGAAGGCTAACATCCAGAAGTAGGCATCAGTACAGGCGGAAGCTTCAGGAACATACCATAGTTTGGGCTTGAGGAGTTTGTAAGGGGTCACTGGGTAGCACAGAGGAGGAGTAGAGGACCTGCAGACATCTAAAACTCTGAGGGAGGGGAAACTTCCTCTCCACTTGGAGGAGCTGTGGTGCCAAGACCCAAGAAGGTAAGATAAACCTTCATTATTTTATTCTACCACATGGCCACAGGTACTAGTGGAATTTTATTAAGTGCCTGGTGGGGGAGGCTATATTAAGGTCCAGCCACCTTTGGAGCAGCAGGACAGAAAGGGGTACTTTCAGAGAACTAGAAAGTAGTGTGGAAATCATGAAGAGGGAGGAACTTGGAAAAACTACCCCATAAAGTTGATTATGAATTCCTGGACTCACTCCCAAACTATGCATTAAGGCATCTGACACTAACTAGCATGCCAAAGACTCTGAGAACTAAGCTAAAGTTACATCATCATCTAGGTCTCAGACTGGCCATTAAATGACATACAGAAATAGATCAAATCCAAGTAACACTGCAAAGAGTTTGATAATGAGAATGAAAGGGGGCTATCATATAGACCCTACAGACATTCAATAGAAATGTAGGTAATACTATGAAGAAATCTATATACATAAATTTGACAACACATTTTCATAAGAGACCAATTTCTCATAAACCACAAACTACCTAAATTCACTCAATGAAATATAAAACTAGAATGGTCTCATAAGTATTAAGGCAATCAAATTTTTAATGTTAAACATTCCAAACAAGAAACCCGCATGCCCAGATGGTTTTATTGGTGAATTCTACCAAACATTAAAAGAAGAAATAACACAAATTCTACAAAATCTGTTCCAAAAAATAGAAGGTGAGGAACACTTGATAATTTTATGAGGCCATGATTACACTAATATCAAAACCAAACAAAGGCAATACAAGAATTAAAAAAAACATAAACTAATTTCCTTCATGAACATGGATGCAAAAATCTTCAATAAAATATTAGCAAATTGAATTCAGCAATATATAAAAATAACACAACATGATCAAGTGAGATTATCTCAAGAATGCGGGGCTGGTTCAATATTTTGAAAAAATCAGTGAATATAATCTACCTTATTAATAGCCTAGTAAAGAGAGACAATATAACCATATCAATTAACCCAGAAAAAGTATTTGATAAAATTAAATATCCATTATTGTTGAAAACTCTCAGCAAAATAGGAACATAAGGCAACTTCCCAAATGTAATACCACTAACATCATATTTAATTATTGACAATTTAATGTTTCTCCCCTAAGAATGGGAACAAGGCAAGGAGATAGCTCTCATCATTCCAATTCAACATTATAGTGGAAGTCCTAACCAGTACAATAAGGCAAGAAAAAGAAATAAAATGCATAGAGATTGGAAAGGCAGACATAAAACTTCTTCCATTTGCAGATGAAATGGGTGTCTAATTAGAAAATAGCTAACAATCAAAAGAGAGCAAAATTATTCCTAAAACTAATAGTGAGCTTAGCTAGCAAAGTTTTGGTATACAAGGTCATTGAAAAATATCAACCATATTTCTATATACTAGCAATGAGAATAATTGGAAAACAAAAAAATTAAAATAATATCTTTTACAATAACTACAAAAAGAAAAATACTGAGTATTAAGTATGATTATAATAAAACATTGTTTGGATCTTTATGCTGAAAATCACAAATGCTGATGAAAGACAGCAAGGAAGACTTATGAAAAATATATTGACATATCATATTCATCAACTGGAAGACTCAATGTAGTTAAGATATCTCTCAAAATTGATTTACTGATTTAATGCAACTTCAATCAAAGTATCACCAGAATTTTTTGCTGATAGAGACAACCTAATTCAATAATTTATGTGGAGAAACAAAGGAACTAGAATGGCCAAAATCATGTTAAAGAAGAAGAAAAAAGTTGGAGGAAATATACTATCTGTTTTAAATGTATACTTATTGTAAAGCTATGTTCATTAATACTAGTATGGCATTTGAATGTAAACTAATGGAACAGAATAGAGTCTAAAAATGGAACCACACAAATATGGCCACTTGGCTTTCAACAAAGGTGTGAAAGAAATCCAAAAGGATGGTCTTTTAAGCAGTTAGTGTTGGAACAATTGTACACCTGTAGGTCAAAAAAATGACAAGTGAAAGTTGACCTAAGCCTCAGACCTCATATAAAAATTAAATCCAAATGTATCATACATCTAAATGTAAAATGTATAATTATAAAACTTTTAGAAGGAAACATCTATATATGTGTTAAAATTCATAGACCTGTGTGCCAAAAATGTTAATTTTACTGTATTATAATTTAAAAAAATCAAATTTAAAAAATCAACCAACTCCCATTCATTGATTCATTAGACAACAGGCATCAAAGGATTAAGTAAACCTTCTGTTAGGATTATTATGAGAGTTTTGGTTTGCTAAAGCTGCCCGAATGCAATATGCCAGAAATGGAGTGGCTTTTAAAAAGGGAATTAATTTTAAAAAGTTGCAAATTTACAAATTTGGCCATAGAAAGGTTCAAACTAAGGCATACAGAGAAAGATACCTTAACTCCAAAGAAAAGCCAATGTCTGTCACACGGAAAGGTACCTGACCAGTGTCTGCTGGTCTTTGGTCCTGGTTTTATTTCTTTGGCTTCTGAAACCAGTGGTTTCCTTTTAAATGTCTGTGGGCTTTCACTTAGCTCCTCTGGGACACAAGTCTGTGTTCTGACTTGCTTAGCATCTCATGGGAAGGT
This sequence comes from Tamandua tetradactyla, assembly GCF_023851605.1. Classification (NCBI taxonomy): domain Eukaryota; kingdom Metazoa; phylum Chordata; class Mammalia; order Pilosa; family Myrmecophagidae; genus Tamandua; species Tamandua tetradactyla. The sequence goes on along the minus strand of NC_135345.1, from coordinate 72,778,514 downwards.
GCATGTTGATGTTAGCTGGGCTCTGCCCATGCCTAGGCATCTGCTCTCTCTGTTGGCACTCCAAGCATGTCCAAATATCCATGTCTCTGTCAACTCTGAAGCAACTGTTCTCCAAACATCTGCATTTGAAGTTTCTCCAAAATGTTTCCCCTTTTAAAGGACTCTAGTAAACTGAACAAGACCCACCTAGAGTGGATCACATCTGCATCTAATCAAAAGGCCACATCCATGATTGGGCACACCACACCTCCATGGTAATAATCCAATCAAAAGGCCCTTCCCACAGCTGATGTGTCATATCTCCATGGAAACAATCCAATCAAAGTTTTCAACCCTAAACAATAAGTCTGGCTGCACAAGATTGGATCAGGATTAAAACATGGGCTTTTCTGGGGGTTATACAATAGTTTCAAACTGACACAATAAGATAGTAAAATTTTAACTGAATTTAAATATTTGGCTCCAGAAAGAATACCATAAGGTATAGGAAAGTAACTATGTTGCTATAACTCTGTTGTAACTTTTCCCCAAGCCACAGCACCATACTAGGCATACAAAATGTGGTCTTGTCAACAATGTATACTATGAGTCTAGGACAGTGGTATAAGAAGGTTAATCTCAAAAGGGCTGTCCTCATTCATACACAAGCTGAAAGTTTCAGAGGTTATCAGATCATATTAGCAGAACATTAATGGTGATGTCACCTTGAGTGCATCCCTAGCACATTCATATTTATATCCCATGGGGGGGGGGGTGTCACCAAAGAAGTAAGTACAAAGAGAAAAAAATCCTGCAAATGGTAGTTGTATTAGTTTTCAGTTAATGTTGTAAAAAATTACCTCGAACTTAGTGGTTTATCTCAAGTTATTACCTTATAGTTCTGTAAGTCAAAAGTCCAACACAGGTCTCAGATTCCAATCAGGTTGTCAGCAGGGCTGCACTCCTCTCTAGTAACTCTAGGGGAGAATCTTTCTTTATCCTTTCCATCTTTTAGTAGCCACCCACATTCCTTGGCTCATGGCTCACTTATTCCATCTTCAAAACCTGCAACATTGCATCTCTCTGTGCCTTTCTCCCCTAGTCTTATTTCCTTCTGCTTCTCTTCTGTCTCCTTCCACCATTAAGGACCTATGTGATCACATTGGGCTCATACATATAAGCCAGAATAATCTTCTTGTTTTAAGGTCTGATGGTTAGCAACTTTGATTTCATTCACAAGCTTAGTTACCCTTTCCCATATGACTTAATAGGTCCCAGACATCAAGGTGTGGACATAGTTGGGGGTGGGGGATACTATTCTGCCTATCACAATTGATAAGTGTTAGGAATTTGACGTGGAACTGAAGAAGTTACTGAGATATTTTAAGAAAAAACTGAAACTGGAGAAGGGTTTAAAACACAGGCCAAAAGAAACTTATTTATAAATGACTGAAAGTCAAATGTTTTTATTTTGTTCATATAAATTTTCCATATCCCATTAATATTACCCAGAAGTTTATACCCATATTTTAGCCAATAACTAGACAAACATGAGGTTGAATTAAAAGTCCATTTGGCTTTCTGTGTGGTTAAGAAGTTGAATGAGTGCATCACATACTATAAAACATAAGCCTAAACTGAATTTCAAAGTGCATCATAACACAATAAACATAATCAGATATCAAAAAAGATAATACTTATTGATTTAACCTGGAAGAAAATGAATATAATTTCATTATTGGAGAAAAACTCTGGAATGGAAATGGAACAATGGCTGGAAAAAAATTATAAAAACCAAAAGGAGTCTTAAACTGTCTTACAGTTTGTATTTTTCAAGAACAATCATTTGATTAATCCTATAACTATAACCACATAGGGTGGATTGAAGAAACATTCACTAGGGATGTGTGTTGAAATGTTTTTTAAAAATCTCCATCTTGCTATAGCTAATGAGAAATATAATCTAGGGTTAGATAGAGTATTTCTATGTTGCTTTTCAATAAACTATATTAACAAGTCACATATCTGATAAAGAATTAATATCCAGAATATATAAAGAAATCCTTCAACTTAACAACATAAAGATAAACAACCCAATCAAAAAATGGGCATAAGACTTGAACAGACATCTGCCCAAAGAAGATGCACATGCAGAAATGATCAACATCATTAGCCATCAGGGAAATGCAAATCAAAACCACAACGAGATACAATTTCACACCCACTAGAAAGCTGATCTTAAAGTATATATATTTTGCTCCAGGTTAGAATGCGTATGTCCAATGAACAGATTTACCAATGAGTCTCTACCTTTTTTTCCACATGCAATAACACATACATAAGACTTAGGTCCAATTCCCTGTCCAGTATTTCCAATGTCACCTTTTCCTGAGAATGAAATTGCTATTATAGGCATAACTCAAGAGCCCATTAGCTTTTTGGATAGTCCCTCTTTTATTTCCCATTGTTTTTCTTTCATTTGAAATGTGGGTTTGCAGAACAATCATGCATAAAATACAGGATTCCACCACACAACCCCACCACCAGCACCCTGGATTGGTTCAGACCATTTGTAACAACTGATGATAGCATATTTTTACAATTGTTCTAATAATTAAAGTCCTTGGTTCAACATGGGTCTTACTGTTTGTGTACTTGTTTCCATGGAGTAATTTTTTAAAATTTTATTATGTTATCATATATAAGATCTAAGAGCTCCCCTTTTAATCATTTTTAGATATATATTTCAGTGTGGTTAACATTGATAATATCTATTAACAAAACATTTCTGACTCTATGAGTTTGCTTATTCTAATAATTTTAAATCAGTGAGATAATACAATATTTGTCCTTTTGTATCTGGTTTATTTCACTCAGCATGATGTCTTCAAGGGTCATATATGTTGCCACATGTAACAGGACATCATTCCTTTTTATGGCCAAATAATATTCAATTGTATATATATACCACATTTTATATATCCATTCATTGGTTGATGGACACTTCAGTTGTTTCCATCTTTTGGCAATTGTGAATAATGCTGCTGTGAATGTAAGTGTGCAAATATCTGTTTGAGTCCCAACTTTCAATTATATGGGTATATGCCTACTATTTGTGGGATTGCCAGGTCATACAGTAGTTTATATTTAACTTTCTATGGAGGGTATCAAACTATCATACACAGTGGTTGCATCATTTTACCTTGCCGCCAGCATCCTCCACAACACTTATTTCCTATTTTATTAAGATCAGCTTTCTAGTGGGTGTGAAATTGTATCTCGTTGTGGTTTTGATTTGCATTTCCCTGATGGCTAATGATGTTGATCATTTCTGCATGTGCATCTTCTTTGGGCAGATGTCTGTTCAAGTCTTATGCCTGTTTTTTGATTGGGTTGTTTATCTTTTTGTTGTTAAGTTGAAGGATTTCTTTATATATTCTGGATATTAATTCTTTATCAGATATGTGGCTTCCAAATATTTTCTCCCATTGTGTAGGATGTAGTTTACTTTTGTTGTAAAGTCCTTTGAGGCTCAAAAGTTTTTAATTATAATTAGGCCCCATTTACCTATTTTTTCTCTCATTACGTGTGCATTGGGTCTAAAGTCTAAGAAACCATTGCTAACAAGATCCTGAAAAGGCTTACCTACATTGTCTTCTAAAAGTTTAATATATCTGACTCTTACGTTAAGGGTTTTGATCCATTTTAGGTTGATTTTTTATGTGGTGTGAGGTAGTGGTCCTCTCTCCTGCTCTCTCTTGTTTTTTTGCAAACGGAGATCCAGTTTTCCCCGCATGGATTTGTTGAAGACTCTATTTTTTCCCATTTGAGTGGTCTTGGGTCCTGAACTATCAATTCTATTCCACTGGTCTATATATCTGTCCTTCTGCCAGTACTATGCTGCTTTGATTATTGTGGCTCTGTAATAAGTTGTTAGACTGGGGAGTGTGAATCTTTCAATGTCTTCTCTCTTTTTTAAAGGTATCTTTAGCTATTCAGGGCTCTTGCCCTTCTGTATATATTTGATGATTAGCTATTTCATTTCTTTAAAGAAGGCTGTTGGAGTTTTGATTGCAATTGTATTTAATCTGTAAATTGCTTTGGATAGTGTGCCAGTTTGAAGCTGTGATGTACCCCAGAAAAGCCATGTTTTAATCCTTACTCAATCTTGTGGGGCAAGCCTTTCTTTTAATCCTGATTTAATACTGTATCTTGGGAAGATAGCCAACTAGAGCAGCTCAAGATTAACCCTGCTCCATGGAAAAGTTAGAGAAGAGACAAGAGTGCAACTGAGGTGGCAGTTCAGGAGTGCAACTGACTTGGGTAAGCATTCTGCACCACATGTGGCAGCCTGGTTGCAGAGGTCGAGGAACTGAGAGGCAGAAGGCTGGAGCCTCGCATGAAGGCACAGGGCCACAGGGCCCATGGGAGTGCAGGGACAGGAATGCAAGACAAGGAAATAAGCCAAGCTGTGTTCCTTGGGTGCAGTACCCTCACCAGTGCAGCTGCATGAAGAGTGACTCACCCCATACCCCATGCACCTGAACCCCATCACCCACCTCCATTCCCTGCACTCCAGGTGCCCCCTCCCCACGAGCCCCTTGTGCACATACTAGCCTCACACCCCCACCCCAAATTCAGCCCTACCTACCTCTCCTGCACACCTCCTGAGTACTACCACCCCCTCCCTGTTCCCTGAAGGCTATTGCCAGTGCATAAAAGATGCATGCATTAACCTCCATAACTTAGGCTACCTCCATCCCCTGTCCCCCTGCCCATAGTGTCCCACAGACTCACCCACACTCCCTGAGTTCAGCACATCTGTTTATGGCCCCAATCCTGTCATTCAGCTCTGGGAACCACACGTTACAGCAGTCCTAGAACTGCGCATGCACACAGCCCTCAGCCTCACTTCCCAGCACTGAGAAAGTGGTGGCCTGCACAGCTGGGTCATAGCTGCTGCCAATCCACAAAGACATAATGCTGCCAAAGCTCAACACATGCACACAAAGGGCCCTGTGCCTTACACCAGTGCATACCAGAGTTATGCCCCCCAGACTGGTGCACCTGCACAGCTACATATACCTTGGCCACTGGGTGACCACTTCCACAAGAATCAGTGTAATATCCCCAAACTGCATCCATACCTGCCCTGAAACATACCACTGTACTGAGTGCTCCACCCTGTGCCCTACTCTGTGCTCTACCACCATCCCAAGGCTTTAGGCTACTGAAAGAAATCAACTCCCAAAGGATATCAACCAAGATATTTGCATGTGAGGAAGACAGCAGAAGATCACTAAGCATATCACAATGCTAAGAAACATACAGTTCTGCCTCATGACCAAATTAAAACACCAGAGGAGACACAGACATTGGAACAGCTAATCAAAGTGTTCATACAACTCTACTTAACAAGATAAGTGGGATAACAAATGGCATAAAGGAGATCAAGAAAACAGTAGAAGAGCACAAAAAGGAATTTGAAAGAAATAGAAAAATAGCAGAAATCACAGAAATTGAAAATTCTGTTGACCAAATAAAAAACAAACTAGTGGCACACAAAACCAGATATGAAAAGACAGAAGAAAGAATAAGTGATATAGGGGACAGGATAATCGACTTTGAAGACTCAAAACAGCAAATGGCAAAAAAAGATGGAAAAAATTTGATGGGAGCTCAGGGAAATGATAGACAAAACAAAGCATGCAAGTATAACCATCATTAGTGTCCAGAAGGACAAGAGAGGAGTATAGGGCTGGGAAGAGTAGTTGAGGAGATAATGTGGGAAAACTCCCCAAGCCTCATAAAAGACATAAATATACAAGTCAAAGAAGCCCAAAGAATGCCAAAGAGAATAAATCCAAATAGGCCTTCCCCAAGGCACATACTAATCAGTCTGTCAAATGTTGAAGAGAAGCAGACAATCCTGAAAGTGGCAAGGGAAAAACAATCTATTACATACAAGGGAAACTAATAAGACTGAGTTCAGACTACTCAACTAGCACCCTGGAGGCAAGAAGACAGTGGTATGATATATTCAAGATCCTGAAAGAGAAAGACTACCAGACAAGAATCCATACCCAGCCAAATTGCCCTTCAAAATTAAGGGAAAGATTAAAGTTTTCACAGACAAATAAGTCCTGAAAGAATTTGTCAATAAGAGACTGGCCCTACAAGAAATACTAAAGGGGGTTCTGCCAGCTGAAAAAAAAGACAGGAGAGAGAGATCTGGAAGAGGGCACCGAATTGAAGAGTACCACTAAGGGTAATTTAAAGAATACAAAGAGAAAGAGGTAAAAGAATATATACATACACACACACACACACACACACACACACACACACACACACACATATCTGACAAATAAAATAAAAAAGATAAGATGGAGAAATCAAGAAATGCCTTTTCAGCAATAACATTGAATGTTAACAGACTAAACTTACCAATTACAAGATACAGATTGGCAGAATGGATTAAGAAACATAATGCAGCTATATTCTGCTTACAAGAGGCTCATCTTAGACACAAGGATACAAATAGATTGAAAGTGAAAGGTTGGAAAAAGATTTTCCACACAAGTTGTAACCAAAAGGAAGCAGGAGTGGCTATACTAATATTGGACAAAATAGACATTAAATGCAAAGACATCACAAGAGACCATATACTAGGTCTCTTATAAAGAAGGACACCATATACTAATTAAAGGGTTAATTCACCAAAAAGATATAACAATCATAAACGCTTATGCTCCCAATCAAGGAACTTCAAAGCACATGAGACAGACATTGACAGAACTGAAGGGAGTAATTCATGTTTCAAAATAATAGTAGGGGACTTCAATACATCACTCTCCTCTATAGATAGAACAACCAGACAGAAGATCAGCAAGGAAATAGAGAAGTTAAATAACTTGATAAATTAATTAGACCTAACAGTCATATATAGCTCATTGCACCCCAAAGCACAAAGTTATACATTCTTCTCTAGTGTTCATGGAACATTCTCCAGGATAGATCATATGTTGGGGCACACAACAGGTCTTTATAAGTACGAAAATATTGAAATTATTCAAAGACTTTCTCTGATTACAATGAGATGAAACTGAATCTCAATAACCACTAAAGAATGAGAACATTCTCAAATATATGGAGATTAAATAACACACTCTTAAACAACCACTGGGTCAAAGAAGAAATCGCTAGAGAAATTAGTAGCTTTCTGGAGATGAATGAAAATAAGAATACACCTTATCAGAACTTATGTGATGTGGCAAAGGCTGTTCTGAGAGGGAAATTTATTGCCCTAAATGCCTATATTAAAAAACAAGAAAGAACAAAAATCAAGGACTTAACAGCAAACCTGGAAGAACTTAAGAAGAACAGCAAATTAACCCCAAAGTAAATAGGAGAAGAGAAATAACAAAGATTAAAGCAGAGACAAATGAATGGGGGAACAAAAGAACAATAAAAAAGATCAACAAAACCAAAAGTTGGTTCTTTGAGAAAATCAATAAAGTTAATTGCCACTAACAAGATGACAAAGAAAAAAAGAGAGAGGATGCAAATAAACAAAATCAGAAATGAGAAGTGATTGTTATCACAGAGCCTGAAGAAATAAATCATAAGAGAATACTCTGAACAACTATACACCAACAAACTTGACAATTTAGATGAAATGGAAAAATTCCTGGAAACACACAAACAAGCTACACTGACTCAGTATGAAATAGAAGTTCTTAACAAACAAATCACAAGTAAAGAAATTCAATCAGTCATCAAAAATCTTCCTACAAAGAAAAGCCCAGGGCCAGATAATGTCACAGATGAATTTTATCAAACATTCCAGAAACAACTAACACCAGCCCTGCTCAAACTTTTCAAAAAAAATTGAGGAAAAAGGAATTCTACCTAACTCATTTTGTGAAGCTAATATCATTTTAATACCAAAACTGGGTAAACATACTATAAGAAAGGAAAGCTACAGGCCAACCTTCCTAATGAACATAGATGCATAAATTCTCAATAAAACATCAGCAAATCGAATCCAACAGCATATTAAAAGAATTATACACCATAAATTCTCAATAAAACATCAGCAAATCGAATCCAACAGCATATTAAAAGAATTATACACCCTGACCAGTGAGGTTTACACCAGGAAAGCAAGGTTGGTTCAACACAAGATAATCAATTAATGTAACACAGCATATTAACAAATCAAAGGGGAAAAATCACATGATGATCTCGATTGATGCTGAAAAATCATTTGACAAAATTCAACATCCTTTTTTGATAAAAACACTCCAAAACACAGGAATCAAAGGTAACTATCTCAATACGATAAAGGGAATATATGAAAAAACAATAGCCACCATCATACTCAATGGAGAGAGACTGAAAGCCTTCCCCCTAAGATCAAGTATAAGACAAGGATGCCCACTGTCACCACTAGTATTCAACATTGTGCTAGGAGTTCTAGCTAGAGCAATCAGGCAGGACAATGAAATATAAGGCATCCAAATTGGAAAAGAAGAAGTAAAACTCTCATTTTTTGCAGATGATATACTATACTTGGAATATCCTGAGAAATTTACAGCAAAGTTACTTGAGCTAATAAACAAATGCAACAAAGTAGTGGGATATAAAATTAATGACCAAAATTCATTAACATTTCTATGCACAAGCAATGACCTAGCTGAGGGGTCAGTTAAGGAAAAATTTCCATTCAAAATAGCAACTAAAAGAATCAAACACTTAAGAATGAACTTAACTAGGGATGTGAAGGACTTGTACACAGAAAATTATGTAACATTGCTAAAAGAAATCAAAGGAGATCTAAATAGGTGGAAAGACATACCCTGCTCATGGATAGGAAGGCTAAAAATGGTTAAGATATCAATTCACCCCAAATTGATCTATAGATTCAACACAGTACCAATCAAAATTTCAACAACTTACTTTGAAGATTTGGAAAAGCTAACCACCAAATTCATCTGGAAGGGAAAGAGACCCTGAATAGCTAAAAGCATACTACAAAAGAAGAATGAAGTGGGAGGATTAACACTCCCTAATTTAAAACTATTATAAAGCCATAGTGGTCAAAAAAGTATGGTACTGGCACAAAGACAGAGGCATTAACCAATGGAATCAAACTGAGAGTGCAGAAATAGACCACCAAATCTATGGTCAGCTGATTTTTGACAAAACCCCCAAATCCTCTGAACTGGGGCAAAATAGTCTTTTCAATAATTGGACATGGAAGAACTGGATATCAATAGCCAAGACAATGAAAGAGGAACCCTATCTTACACTATACGCAAAAATTAACTCAAAGTGGATCAAACACCTAAGTATAAGAACTAGCGGGCGGCCCACCATGGCTCAGGAGGTAGAGTGCTCACCTGCCATGCCATAATTTAGGTTCAATTTCCAGTTCCTTCCCCTTGTAAAATAAATAAATAAATAAATAAATAAAAATAAAGCTTCTAGAAGAAAATGTAGGGAAATAGCTTCAAGAACTAGTAATAGGAGATAGCTTCCTAAACTTTATACCCAAAGCACAAGCAACAAAAGAAAAAATAGATAAATGGAAATTCCTCAAAATCAAATGCTTCTGCACCTCAAAAGACTTTGTCAAAAAGGTGAAGAGGCAGCCAACTCAATGGGAGAAAATATTTGGAAATCACATATCAGACAAAGGTTTGATTTCCTGTATATGCAAAGAAATCATACAACTCAACAACAAAAGAACAAACAATCCAATTATAAAAGGGCAAGAGACATGAATAAGCATTTTTCTGAAGAGCAAATACAGATGGCTCAAAAGTAGATGAAGAGATGCTCATTTTCATTGGCTATACAGGAACTACAGATCCAGACTACAGTGTGGTACCACCTCACACTTATAAGAATGGCTGCCATTAAACAAACAGGACACTATAAATGTTGGAGAGGATGTGGAGAAACTGGGACACTTATGCACTGCTGGTGGGAATGTATAATGGTGTAGCCACTCTGGAAGACTAAATAGTGAGTTGCTCTATGACCCAGCAATAGTATTACTTGGTATATACCCAGAAGAGCTGAAAGCAATGACACAAACAGACATTTGCACACCGATGTTCATAGCAGCATTATTCACAATCGCCAAAGGATGGAAACAAACCAAATGCCCATCGATAGATGAGTGAATTGACAAAATGTGGTATATACATATGATGTAATATTATATAGCAGTAAGACAAAATGACTTCCTGAAGCACATGACAAGGTGGATAAGCCTTGAGCACATAATGCTGAGCAAAATTAGCCAGACACAAAAGGATAGATACTGTATAATTCCACTTTTATGACCAGTATAAAGGTATAATTAGAGGCTTATAATACAGAATATAGAAGGGCTCAGAGATACATAGAAGCTGGAGATGGGTGAGCCATTAGCTAATGAAGTTGAATTCCAATATAAGGGAATAGATAGGAGTGATGGTGATTCTCTAGTGGGTCTAGAAGTAGTATTACTATATTGAAGATGAACAAAATTGAAAGAGGTTGTATAAAACCTCTCATAACCTATCATAACCTGCCAACTCCCAACTAGGACCATTCCAGTCAACCCTAGTGAATACCTAGGGCAATATATAAGAACAAGGGTTCCAGTCACTAGAGTAACTTTCCAGAAACCTACAAACTCCAGATGGGTCCCTGGTCCAGATAAGTCCCCAAACCTAGCCCAGCTCCTCCAGAACATTAGATAGTTTTATCTCCCTATCCCATATTAATGACAGACCCTTCCAATATCAAAAATTTAGAATTGCCATAGCCCAAACAACCCCAAAGTGAGGTATGGAAAGATCACCTTTGATCTATGCCATAGAAGACAGGACTTAACAAATGAAAATGAATGCTGAATCATTAAATTGATATCTCTTTTAGTCTCCAGTATTTTAGGGCAGCTAGAAGTAAAAACCTAAAATTGTGAAATTATAACCCATGTCAAAGTCTGAAATATGTTCTACCACTAATTGTGCTGTGCTGTGAAATTTATAGCTTTCTTGAATATATGTTATTTTTCACAAAAAAGAAGGAAAAAAGTCTATTGTGATGATAAAAAATATTTAAGCCCTCTAGCCTCATATATTCTGGAGCAGCTAGGAGGAAAAATATAAGAGGATCATATGGTAGCCCGTGACAAACTCTGGGATCTGTCCTGTAATCATTTATTGAAGAGTATTTTGAAAACTATTGCTTTTTTTTATATCTTTGCTTTGTATATATGTTATACTGTACAATTTTAAAAAGTTAAAAAAAAAACCAATACTGTAGGTTGGAAACATTTGATTAGACTATCTCCCCAGAGATGTGACACACTGAATTGTCATCCATTCCAGATAGGTCTTGATTAGTTCACTAGAGTTTTTAAATAGGGAAACATTTTGGAAAACCTCAGAAATTAACAAAGCCTCAGGGCTGACAGAGAGAGGGTTGACACAACCTTCACAGTAAAGCTAACACAGATTCTGGCACTTGAGAACACAGACATGGATGTTTGGTGATGCTTTGAGGCCAGCAGACATTACCATGAGATGCTGAGCAAGCTAGAACCTGGAGAAAGCCAAAAGAAGCCAAAAGATGACAGCCAGCCCTGGAGAAGCAAAGTGAGGGTCCCCCACAGGAACAGATGCTGAAAGCAATGGAGCCCAGGAGCAAGATGCCAGCTACATGTCTTCCCAGCCGACTTGGTGTTTCTGACCCATTGATCTTCCTTGTTCCTTCTCTGGATGCCTTAGTTTGGACATTTTTATCAGCTTAGAACTGTAGACTTGTAACTTATTAAATTCCCTTTTTAAAGGCCATTCAATTTCTGGTATATTGCACTCTGGCAGCTTACAAACTAATACAGGTAGAACTGACATCTTAGCAACATTTAGTTTTCCAATCTATGAACCTGGAATTTCTTCCATTTATTTAGGTTTCTTTGATTTTTTTTAAGCAATGTTTTGTAGTTTTCTATGTACAAAACCTTTGCATCCTTGGATAAATATATTCCTAGATATTTGATTCTTTTTGTTGCTATTATGAATGGAATTTTTTTCTTTATTTCTTCTTTTGATTGTTTATTGCTTGTGAAAAGAAACACTACTGAATTTTGGGTGTTACTCTCATACCCCACCACTTTGCTGAATTTGTTGTTTCTTCTAAGAACTTCATTGTGGATTTTTTCAGGCTTTCTTGTGATATCCTATAAATAGGGAAAGTTTCCTTTCCAATCTGGATGCCTTTTAGTTCTTTTTTCTCACCTAAATGCTCTGACAAGAACTTCCAGTACAAAGTTGAACAGTGGTGACACTGGCATCTTTGTCTAAATCCAGATCTTAGAGGGAAAGTTTTCAGTCTTTCACCACTAGGTAGGATGTTAGCTAGGGCTTTCCTATATGCCCTTTTTCTTGTAGAGATAGTTTCTTTCTATTTCTAGTGTTCCAGAGTTTTTATCAAGAACGTTGCTGTATTTTATCAAATGCCTTTTCTACATCAATTGGGATGATCATGTTTTTTTTCTTCAATCTGTTAATATAGTGTATTACATTAATTGATTTACTTATACTGAACCAACCTTGCATAACATATATAAATCCCACTTTATCATAGTGCATACTTCTATTAATAGGCTGCTGAGTTTGGTTTGTTACTGGTTTTTCTTTTAGGATTTTTCCATCTAGATTCATAATTGATCTGCAGTTTTCTTTTTTTTCTTGTGATATCCTCATCTGGCTTTGGAAAGTGGGTGATCTGGCCTCATAGAATGAGTTTGAGAGTGGTCCCTGCTCTTCATGTTTTTTGGAGGAGTTTGAGCAGCGATAAAGTCTTCCTGGAATATTTGTTAGAATTCCCCTAAAAAGCCATCTAGTTTTAGCTTTTCACTGTTGGGAGGTTTTGATTACTAAGTTAATCTCTTTATTAGCAGTTGGTTTGTTGAGGTATTTTATTTCTTCCTGGTTCAATGTAGGTAGTTTGTGTATTTCTAAGAATTTGTTCATTTCATCTATGTTATTTAATTTATCAGCATATAATTTGTTTATGTTATCCTTTTATAATCCTTCTTTATTTCCATGGGATCAGTAGTAACACCCTCCTTTTCACTTCTGATTTTCAGTATTTGTAACCTCTCTTTTTTTTCTTTGTCAAAATCTCTCTATTTTTCTTTGTCAGTCTAAATCAATCTAGTTGATTTTATTGATCTTTTCAAAACACAAGCTTTTGGATTTGTTGCGTCCCTCTACTGTTTTTTCTTGTGTTCCATTTTATCTATTCTCATTCTTGTCTTTGTTCTTTCCTTCCTTCAGCTTACTCTGTTGTTCAGTTTGCTCTTCTTTTTCTGGATCTTCCAGTTTTGATGTTTGGTCTCTGATTTAAAGTCTTTCTTCTTTTTTAATGTAAGTGTTTAGAGCTGTAAATTTCCCTCTCAATACTACCTTTGCTGCGTCCCACAAATTTGGGTATGTAGTATTTTCATTTTTATATACCTCAATTTTGCTTGTGGCTGTCTTTCTAACACTTTGGTTGCTTAAGTGTATGTTTTTAATTTCCACATATTCATGAATTTTCCATTTCTCACACTGTTGTTGATTTCTTGCTTCTTTCTTCGTTGGAGTACATGTACTATATTATTTCAATATTTCTTAATTTGTTGAATCTTGTTTTGCTTACCTACATATGATCTACACTGCAGAATAGTTCATGCACACTTCAGAAGAATGTGTATTCTGTTTTCATTGGATGCAATGATCTATACATATCTGTTAGATCTCATTGGTTTAATGTATCATTCATGTACTGTACTTCCTTATTCATCTTCTGACCAGATATTCTATCTGTTATTGAGAGTGGTGTGTTTTAACACCTCCTACTACTAATATAGAATTGCTAAGTTCTTCCTTTAAATCTGTCAGTATTTGTTTATATTTTGGAGCTCTGCTGTTAAGTGTATTTATAATTGTTACATCTTCCATATCATTAGATAATGGCCATCTTTGTCCCTCATGACTGTTTTTTACTTAAAGTCTATTTTACCTATTTTACTAAAGCTACCCCAGCTCTCTTTTGGTTCTTACTTGCATGGTAGTTTTTTCTAACCTTTCACCCTCAACATACTTGTATCTTTGACATTAAGGTGAGTCCCTTAAAGACAGTGTATAATTGTTTCATGCTATTTTATCTAGTCAGCCAATCTCTGCCATTTGACTAGAGAATTTAACCCATTTAAATTTAAAGTTACTACTGATAATACAGGATTTTCTTCTGTCATTTTGCTATTTAGCTTTTGAAAGTCTTTTATCTTTTTTGTCCCCCATTTCTGTTAAAACCTACTTTTATACTTATTTTCCTTTTGTCTTGTACCGTATTGAGTGCCTTCTCATTTCTATCTTGATGTATTTTTCATCTGTTTTCTTTTGTGGTTCCCATGGGGTTAAAGTTTTACATCCTAAATATATAACAATGGTATTTGTTTTGATACCAACTTCACTTCAATACCATGCACAAACCACATGGGCCTCCCTTCTATGTGACTACACAAATTCCATTTGCCTTCTAAAATCCTTCTCAGGATTCTCTTGGTTGTGGATATGCGAGACTTTCCTTACACTTTTTCCCAACCCTACCAAGTCTAACTACTCTCTCTGCAAGTGCATTTGCTTCTGCTGTGCCTTACCTTAAAACTTGACGCCATCTTCCTTTCTCCAAAGCACAACTTTATTCTTCAACAGCCATAACCAAAAGCATTCAGCTATAATATAAACCACCCTCAAGCAGAGATCTTTGTCTCTTTCTCAATTATGTATTCTAAACATTGGCACATAATAGACGTTGAATGCAAAACCATTGAATAAATGGAAGGTTTAAGAAAACAGAGTAATCACAATGCAATAAAGTAAGAAATCCTAATCCCACAATCTGTCATTTTTCAGTGTTCCACTAAATTCTTAGTACCCATTCACTCTTTCTACTGGGGAAAACCCATTTTTTCCCTGGAAGGAAGTGAACTAGGTAACCTCATAATAATATTTCAGAAATGCTACCTTCGGCACAGAAAACATATCCTTGTACACCACTTTCTGGAACAATTGGCCTTCATTTATTCCAAATTCAGCATTCCAGAATAGGATTTTACTTTACCTTTGCATAATCAAAGGTTCATGCAAATGCTTACCTCTAAAACTGTAAGCCCATCTAACCCAATGGTGATAGGGAATTCACCTTAACAACACAAAGCACCAATGGAATCTTCGATGATCCAAGGTTTTTTCCCTTAAAGACTTCAAAGGACCCATATCAATTCCTACACATATACACAAACACTACACACCCACACAGAATAATCTTTAAAAGTGTAAATTGTTTCCTAATCACAGTTGAATCTGCATTAAGAGAAGGTATGTGAAAAGGAGAGAATTTATCTCTGTTTATCGAATGACAGGAGTCCTACCCATCTCCACTACCACCCTATGTATATGCAATGAAAACTTTGAATCTGCTGTAATTCTTTTTACCTTTAAATTATATGCAAATGCTACAATTAATAACGTTACTTGTGACCTTTCTCACAAATGATGGCACATACCAACACGCTGTGATATTCAGCTGAGAACCACAGTGCAATACATTTCCATTGTTTAAGTCCACCCATTGCAGGGTATTTGTTTTATCAGGGGAAACTAAGATGGAGACCATGTAACTCCATCCAGACTGGGACCATTTTGAGAGTAAAATTGGGTGCTCTTAATTATTACATGAAGACAAAATGGTGTAATCCAAAATTGTCCCAGACAAACTGGAATATATAGTTACTTTAATCATTTAAAAATTCCTTCAATTTCTAATGACCAAGCTAAAATATACCAATCCACATGCTTTCCTCCTTATCTACCATTCAGAATGAAACAGATATTTCCCCTTTCCTCAATGACAAATGCCTCTACATGTTTTCTGAACCCCATCTCCTCTAACCTTTTGAGCCTTTCTATAATATTTTCTCTGTCTCTTCTTTCCAACTTCTCTCTCTAATTTCTTTCCGTCTGCATTCAAATATGCTGTTATCTCTCCCAATTAAAAAAAAAATCCTTCCCAACCCCATGTTACTAACTTCTCTTATACAAAAAAAATATGTATTGGACATTCTCTAATTTATTTCTCCATTCTGACTATACCTTCTATCCATTTTATTCTGGTTTCCATGCACAATGTTTCACTCAGTGCCTTTGACAAGATCTCACCACAGGTTTCTGTCCTATTTCCAATTTATTTTAGTTCTATCTCCTTAAAGTCTCAACAGCACTTGATAATATTGGCAGTACTATCTTCCTCAATATTTTCTCCCCTGACTTTCCTGATACCACATTCTAAGTTTTTGACTGTTATTCTTCAATATTCTCAGTGTACTCCTTCTCTACCTGTCCCTTATTTGTTAGTATTCTTCAAGTTCTATATTGAGCCCTTTTCTGTTCACACTCCACAAACTTACTTAGGTAATATCTACTCCCATGGTTTCAATTACTATCTTCATGCTGATGGCTTCCAACTGTGTATCTTCAGCCTAGATTTCTTTTCAGATTTTTAGATTTGACTAACCACACCTCTTTTATAAAAACTTCAAAGTTTACATATCCAAAATTGAACTTACCTTCTTCAAAATATTTGGCCCAAGCCTAGTGCCCCTGTTTTTAGTAAATGGCATTCCCATTCACTGGTTGCCCAGGTGAAAAAAATTGGAAGTCATCCTTGACTCTTCTTCTTCCTCTTTCTTCTATAACCGATTATTTCTACTTGCAAATAGCTCTGAATTAGTCATATGATTTCCATCGATTGTTCCCTAACTTAGACCATCATCATCTTTCCTCTGTATTAAAACTCTCTAAAATGAGGCTACAGTCATTAGCTAAAAATATGTGAGGATATAAATGTAGAGCTATTGTTTACCTTCCTTGCTATCCCTTGAGGATAGCCTGGCTAAAAATACAACCAGTACAAAGGAAAGCACAACAGACAACTGATGAGGAAGCAGATGCCTCATGTAGTGCATGAACCTCTTTGGTAATTCATGCCTAAAGCCACATTTTCCCTTAGACTTTCCAGCTATCTGAGTCAATGCAATTCATTTTCCACTTGATTAGGCAAATTTATTGGATTCCCATCCCTTGTGATTTAAAAGTCCCAACCTATAAAATTACTGGTCCAAGACATAAGTAATCATTTATCCTCAGTTTCTTGTCCAATGTCTGGTCTGGTGACTCATTTGTTCAGTGAGGTATGTAAAGCATTTTACATTCAACTTTGCCTCAATACCAACACAGCAATGTGCTTTCATTCATGTCACAAGTATTTATTGAATATCTACTATAGGCCAGGCACTCTTCTAGATATTGGAGATACAAGAATGAACAATATATATAAAGCCTTATGCTAATGGAATTTATGTTTAGTATATCAAAAAATAAGAAGTAGAGAATTAAGATGTGCTGGTTGGGGAAAATATTTACTGTATTTGTCTGTCAATCTTAGAGTAGCTCCTTGGATTTCAAGAAGCAAGATATGCCTGAATTAAAGAAATTCTTTTGTGTGTGGCTTTCAACATAAGATATTTATATAAAAATGGATCAAGGACATGATATCCACCAAAATTTAGGTACAAAGAAACTTCAGGATTTATTTTCCATCAGAAACAAATTTTGCTTATAGAGCACTGAAGATCCAGATCACAGCAACTCATTCAGGCTCACTGACCCTTTAACTCAATTCAAGGTACAATGGGGGAAAAAATACAATTCTCAGATTAAGCAGTCCTGGATTTGAATCCTGGATTTAAATTGGTGTGTTCTCTTGGAAATGTTTCCTAAACTTCCTAAGCCTCTACTTCCTCATCTTTAAAAGGAGGATTATCACACCTAATTCACAAAGGCCTGTTCTGCCAGATAGATAATCAGAATAAATAGATAGTAATTTTTTGTCTTGTCTTAAGGAGCTGTTAAATTTCGGTAAATACTTAGAAAATTAGCCAGTGGTCATTAAATATTAGTTGAATGATTGAGTGCTAACACAAATATTACATGAAGTGATACATACAAAAGCATTTATAAGCTATAAAATGTTATATAAATGTCAGTACCTTTCTGTAACTTTACTATTTTTATTCCTGTGTGAACCAAGGGGAGGAGGAGGTATTGGAAAGAGAAAGAAGTCTAAGAGTGGACTTGAACAAAAGTTAAAGTCTAAACCTCAAAGAGGAGAGTGTGCAAGGTCTACTCTAAACATCTCCAAGTAGGGGAACTTTGGTTTCACAGCTTCCAGTCTTTGGGTTCCCTTTCTTGGCACCCTCAGGTTCTCTCTATAAACAACCTTACTTCTACACTCCATCTATTTACCAAAATTAATACCTCACCTAGCCACACTCCCAGTTTTTAAAAGTTGGTTGTTGAAAACAATAAGTGATAATTATCTACTATTATCAAAATGTTGCTGTTTTTGTGCCCTAATGCTTTGGATTTTATCTTTATTTCTCTAAAGACAATCACTAGCACCAACACCCTCCTTCTTTAGATACTTCTTAAGGTTAAAATTCCCCCACAATAGTAGTAGTCTCTGAGTGACTTTTTCCCTTTCATTTTTAGGTTTTCCAAGTTTTCTACAAGTTAGAATTCTAATAAAAAAATTCATAATATTGCTTTTAAATATAATTTCAAAAAGTAAAGATACCCCAACAAGCATGTTATTTATTTTCCCATTTCTTTATTAACTGTTACCCTAGTTTCCTAATGACCTGAATCAGTTTCCCTGCAATGAATATCCTCTTTTTTTCCATGGAAAATTGAACCAAACACAGTTGAAAATATTATGTTCTATCCTTGGTAACTTGTTTATCCACCCCAGCTTTTAGAAAATTAGAACTGGTAGATAATGTTTTCTTGTCTTGTCTTAAGCAGTTTGTAAGGTAAATACTTGAGTATGGGCAGTTACTTCCTAAATAACAGCTTAGGATTTAGAGGAGAAAATTGATCAGAAGGAGACAAATCTAAGGAAATAGATTTTTGTTCTTTCATCTCTGAAGAATCTTTGGATTACCCTATGCATCTAGTTGTCTAGAAATAGTCATTATTTTCATTTAAATGAATTGCTTACTATTATAATGTTATATCTTAGCACAGTAAAGACTGTGCATATAATTAAATGTATTGGCTTAAATTTTTTGTTTAGTTTCAATTGAAAAAAAAGCATTTTTGTATATTCTTTAAGCTTTTGAAATTCTTGTCATAGTAAAATTACTTACACCTAACTTTTAATAGAAGGAATAAATTTAGTCATGGATATCAGGTTACCAGGATAACTGAGACAAGGCTAAGGGCATTAGATGGGGCATAGTCGTGGGAGGAGGTCAGACTCAGAAAGAAGCTCAGAACCTATAAGTTAAGGTGGATCTGGAACCCTGTGAGCCATTGGCACTGGAAGAATGCATTAATTCTATTAGTCAATGATATACAAAGGACCAAAACTCAGTTTAGAACATTTAAAGAGTCCCAAAACAAGAGTCTTTGAAGTAGAGGTTAATAACATGGGCAGGGTTTGAGAAGGGGTCCTGGGTACTAGCGGCAATCAAAAACTTCCCATTTTGCCAAATTCCTGAATCACCTCCATGGGTTTTTATGTGGCTCCTATTGAAATAGAAACAAAGTAGCATGATGTGTCCAGGCCTGAGTAAAGGCTTAGTAATAGAAGTATATGGATGGAGAAGAGAGGGTAGACAATTTAATTTTGTGTTGGGTAGGAGAAAAAGAGCAGGAAAGATGCAGAACAAAGTTTTCTTTTTTTAAAAAAATAGCCAAGATAATTGTGATGGTCAGTTTCATGGGTCAACTTGGCCAGGTGATGGTGCCCAGTTGTCTGTTTAAGCAACCACCAGCTTATCTCTTGCTGTGAGGACAATTCATGGACATAAATCATGAGCCTGGTGGTTGCATCCATGGTTGATTACATCTACAGTCAGCTAAAAGGAGTGTCTTCTGCAATGAGTGACACTTAAATCTAATCCCTAGAAGGCTTTTAAGGAGAATTCAGAAGAGACAATTTCTCTTTCTGCTTTAGCTAACCAGTCTCTCCTGGGAGTTCATTGCAGACCTTCATTGGAACTGTCAGCTAACAGCCTGCTCTGCAGATTTTAGACCCTTGAGTCCCCAGGCTGAGTGAGACACTTTTATAAATCTTATAATTACAGATGTATCCTGTTGGTTCTGTTTCTCTAGAGAACCCTGACTAATACAATAATAAAAATAAAGCTTCAAATGTTTCAATTTGAGACTGAAATAATCAAGGCATTCTCACCCCTCACCCCTACCCTCCATTCTACATTATTCTTAGACTTGGCAAAACTCAATAAGTACATTTAAGAAATTTAAGAGAAGGATAACAAAATCACCATTCCTATATTTAAAGAAAAAAAAATGCTATCCTATCACTTATTTTCCTGAGGGCCTTTCAAGGATTTAGAATATAGTCACAAACACAACTTGAAAGTATGTATAAGAGAATATGTAGTATTAAACAATTTTCAGCTCAGAAAAATTGTTTCCAGGGTTCCTCCAGTATGTAAGTGAGACAGATACAGTTTTTGGAATGGAAATATTTCTATACTGAAAAGGAGATGCAGTTTGGACCTGGATTGATGAAGAGGAAACAGAATCCCAAAATCTTATTACCTGACAAAGCTGCCAAGAGCCTGAAGGGCTGCTCCATTACTCAGGCACTAGCTCTCAGACATGGATTTTTTAAAATTTGGTCAAGAACTCGCTCAAAACCAAAATGATTCTAAGAATAAAACAGAGATACATTTGGTCTTTATGAAATTATTACTTTTAATACTTAGTAAAGAAAGACAGTGAAATATGTTTTTTATTTCCACATTTACAAAATCTCATATCTAATGCTTGCCTATTCATTTTGCTTGATCCATTTTTTCCCCAACTAAATGGTGGGGAAGATATTTATGAAAGTAGGAATAAAAAATTTCTATTAACAGAAATATTAACTCTATATCATCTTATGTGCTACTTTGTGTATCTGAGCAAAGAGTGAGATAATCTCAGAATGAAGGACAACATGTGAAGAAGACACCTAAGATAAGCAGAAACATTTTTCCTCAGAAAGCTAAATTTTTAATTTTCTAGATCTGTAAGAGAAGAAGGGTTGGTGTAAAGTTTGGGGTTGAGTATAGCGCATTGCTATGGAGAAAACTATTCTAGAGCAAATAAGAGAAACTTGCTGTTATCTTTCTTTTCTGACAGGTAATTAAGTAAAACGGCTTTTTAGACTAAAGCTTAAAATTAATAGCTTCCTAGAAATTCTTGTATGATGATTTGAACTGTATGTACCCCAGAAAAACATGTTTTTAAGTCTAATACATTCCTATGGGTGTGAACCCATTGTAAGTAGGAAATTTTGATGAGGCTACTTCAGTTAAGGTCTGACCCACCTCAGTCAGGATGGGTCTTAATCTTATTACTGGAGTCCTTTCTAGGAAAATGAAATGCTGAGAGACAGCCACAGAAACAGGAAGGCAAAATCAATGAAACCTGGGAGAGAAGAATGAGGCTAGCCTATGCGGCCATGCATCTTGTCATGTGACAAAGGATCCAAGGAAGTATCTATGGTCTTCAGGAAGAAAACATAGACTTGATGATTCCTTGATTTGGACATTTTCCGAGCCTCAAAACCATGAGCAAGTAAATTCCCATTATTTGAACCAAACTTTTCCAGCCCAGGAAACTAAATCACCCTGGAAACCAAGTGGTAAAGGCTTGACTTCCATTTACAGCACTTTTTAATATCAGCTATGAGGAGGTTAAGGGGCAATACATATGAACATACAGTAAAATTTGTCCCTGACTGGGAATCTGGGGTTCTGAGACCCCCAGCCGTGGGACTTTGGCTAATCGGTCATCCTCTCTGAGTCTTAATTTCGTGGACAAAGAAAAAAAAGTATGATATAAATAAGTATTGCCCCCTGCACTGGTATCCTTTTTAGTAACATGACCTCCAAGTTTTAGCTAAGTCCCAGGATGACTGTCTAGAAACTGTATTTCCACACTTCTTTGTAACTAGGAGTGGTCCTGAAATAGCAAGGGTGATTTTGCAAACTTCAAGTCATCTTCTAAGACAAAATCATTTGCAATGGATTCATACCCTTCCCACTGGTCAGGAAATGGCAAAAGCTAGAGCAACTGTCTTATACCTAGCAATGGGAGCCACAAATGGAGAATGGAAGCGTCCCCCTACCAGCCTGGATTCCTGAAGGACATCCCTGAGTTGAGAAATCCCAATATCCCTGCACACTTATCTCTGGACTCTTGTGTGAGTGAAGAAAAAATTCACTTTTATGTTATTTAAGTTACTTTATTTTGGGATCATTTCATTACATTAGCTTAGCCTGAGCCTTAACTAATGCAGAAAGTGCTGAAAAAATAATCTCTAAAGTGTGTTTCAGTTCTAAATGTCAATAAATATATCGAGGAAATGCAAAAATTTTCCTTTAGGGCTAAAGCAAAAGGGAGAATAAGAATTGTTATCCTGCTAATGCTGATTGCAGAAGCACATGTTGCGGCTTAAGATCAACTTTTAAATGATGATCTATACTTCTCTTTCTGTGCTCCTTCGACTTAGAGGTCCTCTCATTATACCTTTTAATTGCTCTGTTAATCATTTTTAATACCCTTCTATTTTAAAACCATGCAGTATGACAATAGATTACCTCCCCTACAAAGGCTATCTTTAAATTCCCACGGACATTTAGTAAAATTTTATGATCCCCAGGCATAATCCTATGAGAAGATTAAGCCACTGAAAGCAGTTTTCTGCCAATCAGCATTAGGCAACCGGAGTGGGCTTGCAGATGATGTAGGGCTTGAAATCTGAAATCCTGCAGTTTACATAGGGAGCCAGAGGCACTCTAAGAAAGTCAAGTAAGCCACTCATTTTTGCTTATGCAAGTCCCTGACAAAAAATGATCTTAAAGAACCTTCCAAAAGTTTTGTAAAAGCCTAGAATTAGACTCTTGATTTCACACAGATTTTGTACACACACCACGAACAGATTATATTTTATTAATTGCTAAACCTTTTTATTAGAAATATTTTCATTGCAACCTTATTATAAAGCCTCAATTATCTGAAGGATCAAAAAATTCTTTGACTTAGCTGAATTCCTTGTGTAAATTTAGACTGTTATCTGTTGATGTCTAAAGGAGGAAGACATCTTCTGGATAAGTTTTAATGCAGACAGATGAATTCAAAGCTGGTAAGTTTTCCAAGATAATGTATCCTATAATGAAGAGATCTAGGCATACCATACCAAAGGCCAACTAAATGGCATTCATGGCATTGCAGTGGGAGAGGTGATATCTAAAAGAAAGTATAAAAGAATTTAAAAAAGAAGAACAAGAAGGAAAGAAAAGTAAGGTGCATGGGTATTTCAGTGGTAGAGTGCTCACCTTCCATGTGGGAGACCAGGGTTCAATTCCAGGATCATGCACCCCCACCCCCACCAAAAAAAAAAAAAAAAAAAGAAAAGAAAAGAAAATTTGAGTCATGCAGAATTATACTAATCTATTTCCCACACTGGGTGCAGAATAACTATTTAAAAATACAACTCCAATCATTGTCATTCCCCTGCTTAAAATACATAAATGTCTTCCCCTTTCCCTTAGTAAAATCTTGGAAATCCCTACTTGACCTAAAAATGTGTTGAACATCCAGCCATAACTTTCTGATATCACAGCAGACCATTGTCCCCAGTGCTCTCTCCAGTCCAGCCGTACTGGATTCCTCTCAACTCTCTGCATCCTCTTATCCAAATCAGGGCCTTTGCTTAGACTGTTCCCTTCTCTTTTCCTAGCCAAGTCGTCCTCTAAATCTTACTTAAAACATCATTTCCTAGAGAGAAAAAAAACTGTCACCTCCCGGACTAGTTAAGATCACTCTCCACCCCTACCTTCACTTGCTTTACTAATTAGCTTTTCCTACATTACCCTGTACTTCTTCAAAGTACTGTGTCCTCCTGAATTATTTAATTATTTGGTTAATGTCTGTCTTTGGTGCTTAGTTGTAAGCCTAGGCTGGGACTGTGTCTGTTTCATTCATGGCTTGTCCTCTATACCTAAACCAGTGGCAAGTACATTATTAATACTCAAGAAATATTTGTTGACTGGTTCCCTTCATTTTAACTGGGACCCCTCTGTTCCCAAATATTGTCTCAATGATCCCACATCCTTAGTGGTAATTTCCAACAAACTACTTCTATCCTCATGTATATATTCATGTGCCTGAAGGCAGCCTCATATTTCTATAACTCATAGTTGTCATACCTAACATTTTATTCCATTCCAGCACACATCTGTACAAGCAATAACATTTGTAAATGGACTAATCTCCAGGAATGTTTTTGATTTGGGTCCTATATTACTGAAAAGAATCTCAATTATTTGGCAAGCTAACATACTCGTGAGATTTTATCTATCCAGCAAGACAGATGAGAGAAATGTGTGATAGAGAACATGAAAGGAATGAAACACATTTTAAAGCAAACAGTTGCTTAACCTGCATTTCTTGACATGAAAACTTTTGGTAATGTACTGACATGAGAATGTAGTGAGAATTATCTAGAATCTATGGAATAGCTAAAGTGAATCTAAAATCATATATTTTTATATCTCTATTTATTTCTGCGTGGGTCTCTATGTTTAAAATTGGGAAAAAAAGCAGAGCAAATATTCAAAGTAGGTTATTTCTACCTCACAGGTCAATTCTAAGTTAGTTTGACTTTTGATTCACAAAGAACTGCACTGATTTTTTATTTAAAAAAAATCTTTCAAACAGATTCAGAAGTATCTCTGTAATGAAACTCTTGATGAATGTGTTGACTATATGGAAATATTTTGACTATTTTAAAAGTTTCTGACTATATGTGACTTCGACAGATAATCTTGAAATGGGATAATAGCCAGAGATAACTATATTATTACACATAATATGTTCAGTTTCTCTGGTCACAAAATAACTGATGGGCAGCAGGTCCATTTTGAATTCCATCATATAATGAAATATACTTCAGTAAGGTCTCTACTCTAAGGGACACAAGGACCGATGTGACTCAGTGTGTACTATACTTAATTTATGTAATTCATTTAGTAAATATTTTTTGAGCACTTGCTCTGTGCCAACTATGTGGCAGATGCTGTTAGCAAACAGAAACAACAAGAGCCCACAGATATTACCTGCTGTGTGTGTGCCAGGCCCTTTGCTGAACACATTACCTGCATTATCACCTTTAATCCTCGCCATAGTCCTATGAGGTAGACCTAGCATTGTCCTCATGTCATGAGGAACTTGAATCTCATAGGTTTAATAGTGCGTCCAAGGGCAAAAAGGCCAGAATGTAAATACAGTTAAGTCTGACTCCAAGTGCCTAAATTCTTACACAGTGTATTATACTACTTCACAATACACAATATAGCATGACTCAGTTCTATATTACAATACTATTTAATATAGTATTATAATACTATATTATAATACAGTAGTAGGATAATATTATAATACCATATCGAGCATTTTTTTTTACCAATATCCATAAAGTACAGGTTGAATTTTTCACCTGAGAAAGATCATACAAAATGGGTTGGAGAAAGGAGGTTTAATTCCATGGTAACACTGAAATGGCAATAAATAAATAAATAATCATCTCTTAGAATGGGTTTCCAGATCATTTCACATGCAATACCCAAGTTCAGAAGTCAGGATTATAGTGATTTGAGCTTGGCTTGAGTGACCCTAAGGAAAAAAGAAATCAAAGAAAGTATGTCAGAATCTGGAGTCCAAGGGTGTGTATATGTGCATGTGTGTGTGTGTGTGTGTGTGTGTGTATGTGTGCAAAATGAAAATAGTTCAGTGGCATATTGAGTCAAGAAAAAAGAATCTGCCTTCTAATCACTAAAGGACAGGCTGAGTTGAATCTGCTTATGTGTGATTTTGATAGGGGAGAACGCATAGTATTCATGTTTTTCTCTAAAAGATCGTGATCTAAAATTTTGAACCAAAACAGAAAAAAAACAACAACAACATTTTCACAGGCCCAAAGAGAAGGTGGTATACAAATATAACTATTAGTTACACTCAAAATTCTGAAAACAATTATAGGACCATCCAAGCAAGAGAATAATTGGCCCCTGTTCTTCTGCTGAGCCTCTATTCTCTGGCATTTGTCATTTTGGTATTTGGTCTTTTACGTCAGAGAGGGGGTATGTCTTTCCTGCTGCTGAGCATTCTTCCCACGAATTTAACACACCTGGCCTCTCTCTGACTCCTCTCTCATTCTGTCCAAGAAGAGTGGGAGTGACTGAACTTGACTGGTGCACTGACTTAACCTGATTGGTATGTTTGAAAGTGACACTGAACGTTTTCAGAAAGAATGTGTTTTACTCTGCACTTCAGATAGAATCTACCCTTGGAGGGTGTGGATTCACCTGTCCTAGTCTAGTGTGGCCAAGCTGAATAAATGAGCTTAATTTTAATTTCAACATTAGCAAAAAAAGCCACCTTGTCCAGAGATACAAAGCAAATTTACTTATATTAGTTAGTCTTATCAGTAATTACAGTCATATTTTGATGTTCACTTACTGATTTTTTTTTCTACCTTGTAGTTGGTTTTAAAACTGAGTAGAGAATCTTGGTGTTATTTAATATGCTTCTTCAAAGGCTACCAAATTTGAGATAAAAAGACAGCAGAAGCTTGCAAAAAAAGGACACACAAGAAGAAAAACTTCTCTAGTATATTCTAGAAATGAAGACCTTAATTGGAGAAAGGTGATTACAATAAAACTCTGTCAGCCCAATTTTCCATCCCCAAGCATTATTAATATAGCCCTGCTTAGCCAACTCAAGTGTGATCCATTTTTAAATGAGTATATTAGCAGTTTACCTGCAGAAGCCCAGAGACTTGGCAAGTAGATGGCTTATAACCCCAGTTCTACCCCAGTAGGAAATTCTGCTATTGGGAATTAGAATGAGACTTAGGGGAAATAAGTGGGGATAACTTCTGAATGATGGAGGAGAGTCTTACGGGTCACGTTCATGTCAGATGCTTTCATTTTTCTTTTTTAGACATCATAACTGAAATAAGAATAGTACAAAGTGTGACAGGTATAAAAATGTGTTTTGCACATCTTTTATCACAGAGAATGTAATCGACCAAAAGCTCCAGATTCTACTTTGATACCTACAACACTGTTTGCTTTGAAGTCACCTCTGCCATGGGCTGCTCCAGCCAATGACTGAGTATGGTGGTGATACTAAAGCAGATCCATTCCAGAGAGGCATGAGACTCTGTGTTGACCAACTTGGTCTTGAGGACTACTTGATGGCTCGCCATCCTCCCAAGCTTCTTTCCCTCTCTGTTTCACTTTGGGTTAAACTTACATACAGACAGAAGGTTCTACCAGCCTTCTCTGGCTCCCTGCCTATTTCCTTTCATACAGGCATTTCCCATTCATAGAATCATTATATATTTAATCCCATCTTGATATCTGCTTGTTGGAGGACACCAAAGCAAATTTTTGCAGATGGCACAAATAGAATCTGTTCACACTGGAAAAGAGCCAAAGACCAATATTTGCACAACTCTATGAATTAATAAAAGAACAGAAATAGCTAAAGTTTTAGAATGTAATCAATGGAACTCTAAAAGCCAATAAGACATGTCTCTATAATTAAAAGGATGAATTTTGAACAGTATTAGAATGAGAGACCAGCACTTGGATTTATAATACTGAAACCCACTCTGTCTGGTTAGTACAAGTTTTGGAGAAGTATTAGCATGACATGTAGTTGAGAATGAACTGATTGTCAGAGCAGATACCAAACAGTGTTGGAAAGCTCCCTACACATACTGACTACCACATCATCAGCACCATTTAAGGAAGTAAGTAATGTTTAATATTAGAAATGGATTATCATCTCTGGTTTCATAAAGTATGTAGATGAGTAATAATAACATCTCTCATGTATTGGTGCCTAAATAAGATAGAGCTTTATCTATGAGGGCTCCAAAATAATTCAATTCTGAACCTTGATAAGTGAAATTTCAAAATTCTCCACCTGGACTGTGGTGTGTTGGTAGGCATATTCTAGGACTCTGCTGTCCAGTATAGTAGCCACTAGACCCATGTGGCTATTTAAATCAAATAATTTAAGATTGAATAGAATTCAAAGTTCAATTCTTTCCTCCTCTACCCACATTTCAAGTGGTCAAAAGCCATACATTGTCTATATCTATGGACAATATAGATATAGACTCTTTCATCATCACAGAAACTTCTATAAAACAGAGCTGTTCTAGAAGAATTCCCTCAGAGAAGCATAATTATTTTATTCTTTTAAGAGTAATCCTGCCCCCTTTGGTGTAGGAAAAGTGAGCCATTAAGTTCAGCATAGCACCCTACTCATATCCAATAAAAATATTTTTAAAATGTTCTGACCATGGAGACTTTTAGTAGCCACTGAGGTGAACTCAGTTTCTCCTGGGATGAAGAGCAGTAAACAGCATATTTCAATGAAACCTTTAGTTAATTTTATGTTTGCACCCACTGCCTGATGAGATTAAGTTTGAGGATAATGGGGTCACTGTACCAACCTAGGGAAGGGATGACCCATCCTATTATTGAACAGGTAATTAAAAATAGGTCTGGGAAAGGGATGACCCACATTGTTGTTGAAAGACAGGATGAACTTGGGAGTTCCCGTGATGTTTTAGTCTAAGAAGAGTCAGGGTTTTGGGGTCTCCTATAACTAAGAAAAGAAAACAAGCATCAAATGGGGAAAGGAAAGGTAAAATTAACCCTCCAGAGATGCCATGAACCTGCTCCTTGAGAAAGTTCATGTGTGCTGAGAGGCTGCTGAAGTTTAAAGAGAGGGTGACATCCCAGGAGAATGGAATCCTTCTGCTAGAGCAGTGGAATCTGGTGGAAGATAAGCTCTCACTGGCAAACTCAAATGAGAAACTCTAAGGCCTCCCTGGTGCAATCTAGGTGACCAGGAATAGCTGTGGGTGACCTGGCTGACTGGGAGCGCACATCACCTAAGAATAGAAGCTGGGCAAGAGAAGCAGAGAATCACAGAACTGACACTGTATAGCACATTCCTCATTCTGGAAAAAAAAGAAAATAATAACATGAGAAAATCACTAAGTCCTTGAAAAACTGTGGAAAATTGAAAGAGAATGAACTTTGAAGTCAGACAGATTATACTACAAATTCCTGCTTTGCTACCTTCCAGATGTGACCTTGGATAACTACTCTATCTTCTCAGAGTCTCAGTTGAATATATTTGTGAAATAGTGAAAATTAATCCTACCTATTTAAATGGTAAGTTTATAGAATGCACCCAGAATAGAGTTTGGTATATAATTGATCCTCAATAAATATTTAGTTCTGTGTCTTCCTTTCCTTTTTCTGATGCAAATTGGACAATCAAACTTGGGTTTTGTGAAACTAACAGCCTCATGAGTAAATGCATAAAATTTCATCCCTAAGATTTGGAGCAAAGATTCCAGCCAAGAGTAACAGAAATCCTCCCCCTTTGCAGCGGTAGTATAGGACATAGAGATGACATTTGTGAAGCCCTTGGGGGTGTTTGAATCCATGCAAAAGAACAAGTCATGATTTCTGCTTGAACCTATTTTTAAAGGTGAACACCTACAGATTTATATGGCTTCCTGAATATAGAAACCCCAAGACTTTGTTTCATTTCAGTTACAGCTCAGCTATTTATAGTGAAATAGTAAAAATCAAAGAAGTGTAGTTTTAAAATATAGAATACAGAGGAAAACCCTCTCCAAATGACTCACGTGAGTGAGGCCATATGTCATTGCAACTAAAATCCTAGGATTTGAAGTCAGAAGCGTTGAGATTCTGGTACTACCACCTGCTGCATTATGCAGATTACTTAAGCTCTCGAACCTCAGTTCTACCTTGCATAAAAGGCGAATAATAATACTCACCAAACAAGGTCATTGCAACAATTGATGACATAATATAATAGAACATTTAACATTATGCTAGTCATGCACGAAACAATCACAAAACAGAATTATTACTGTTAAAAGTGTTGGTGGAGAAAACAAAAAATACCATGAAGACTATGTGAGGAACAGCTCCTTAAAACAAAATTAGATCTGTTCCTGATTACCAAGGAGAGAAAATAGTTTAAATGCATTTTAGAAAAATTTCCCCAATAAGCTAGATGATGAATCTTACATAAATCAAATAAAATCAAATCCAAATTGGACCTGAAGTAAGTAGTTTTACTAACTTAGAGTTAGTGGGTGTGCTCCAGAAACCTCCCAGTTTTCCACATGAAGGTAGTGTTCTTTGTTTTGTTTTGCCAGGGGGTTAAGGGCCTTACATTGACTGAAAGACCTTCATAGCAATCAAAATATCTGCTTTCCTCCTTTCACCTTGGCTCAAAAATAAACACTTCCCATCCTTCTCTTTGGAAGACTCTAACAAGAGCACAAGGAGCCCTGGATGTTACTTGAATGGGAATCCTTACAGTTGGAGGTAAACCAGTAGGAGTAGCAACTTTGAAATCCTAAGTTCCATGAACCCAGAGGCTATTGAGTTTTAAACAAAGGAGAATGGAATCCTTCTACTAAAAATCAGGCTTTTCTGGAAGGAAGGCACTGTTCACCATCCAACTGAGAAACTCCAGCACTTCCCTGGTGATATCTAGGTGACAGAGAGAAGGATGGGGGATTTGCATAACTGAGAGAGCACTTCACATAGGAACATATGTTGGACCAGAGTAGCAGAGAATCACAAACAAAGCCTAGAGTAAAGGCATGTTTCTCTGGTTCTGATGTGGATACCCTTCATTCACCCAGGACTTTGGCTATTCCAATGACTTCAAATCAGTTTGATTCTATGGCTTCTGTTGCTCTTCTTGCCCTTTCCTGAGACAGCCAATTCCTGATTTGGCCTGGGTTTAATTCCTGCTGTATGATCTCCTTTAAAGCAGGGCAACTCTGCCAATGAAGTCCTCAACCCAGGATCTTTATTTTCCACCTTGTAGTCCTCTCCAAATTTTTAGCTTTACCCTATTTCCTTCCCTAAAGTCAGACTTGGTCACCTTGGCATCAATGGGCTCTGTTCCTACACTCAGAATTATGAATGAAACAGGATATATTTTCTAAGAATGTTTTTTTATTTATTTTTTTGTTAATGGAAAGAAAGAAAAAAAAGAAATTAACACAACATTTAGAAATCATACCGTTCTACATATGCACTCAGCAATTCTTAACATCATCACATAGATGCATGATCATCGTTTCTTAGTACATTTGCATCGGTTTAGAGGAACTAGCAACACAACAGAAAAAGATATAAAATATTAATATAGAGAAAAGAAATAAAAGTAGTAATGATAGTAAAAAAAAAAAAACCCTATAGCTCAGATGCAGCTTCATTCAGTGTTTTAACATGATTACTTTACAATTAGGTATTATTGTGCTGTCCATTTTTGAGTTTTTGTATCTAGTTCTGTTGCACAGTCTGTATCCCTTCCGCTCCAATTATCCATTATCTTACCCTGTTTCTAACTCCTGCTGGACTCTGTTACCAATGACATATTTCAAGTTTATTTTCAAATGTCCGTTCACATCAGTGGGACCATACAGTATTTGTCCTTTAGTTTTTGGCTGGATTCACTCAGCATAATATTCTCTAGGTCCATCCATGTTATTACATGCTTCATAAGTTTATCTTGTCTTAAAGCTGCATAATATTCCATCGTATGTGTATACCACAGTTTATTTAGCCATTCTTCTGTTGATGGACATTTTGGCTGTTTCCATCTCTTTGCAATTGCAAATAACGTTGCTATAAACATTGGTGTGCAAATGTCCGTTTGTGTCTTTGCCCTTAAGTCTTTTGAGTAGATACCTAGCAATGGTATTGCTGGGTCGCATGGCAATTCTATATTCAGCTTTGAGAAACCGCCAAACTGCCTTCCACAGTGGTTGCACCATTTGACATTCCCACCAACAGCGGATAAGTGTGCCTCTTTCTCCGCATCCTCTCCAGCACTTGTCATGTTCTGTTTTGTTGATAATGGCCATTCTGGTGGGTGTGAGATGATATCTCATTGTGGTTTTGATTTGCATTTCTCTAATGGCCAGGGACATTGAGCATCTCTTCATGTGCCTCTTGGCCATCTGTATTTCCTCTTCTGGTAGGTGTCTGTTCAAGTCTTTTTCCCATTTTGTAATTGGGTTGACTGTCTTTTTGTTGTTGAGTTGAACAATCTCTTTATATATTCTGGATACTAGACCTTTATCTGATACGTCATTTCCAAATATTATCTCCCATTGTGTAGGCTGTCTTTCTACTTTCTTGATGAAGTTCTTTGATGCACAAAAGTGTTTAATTTTGAGGAGTTCCCATTTATTTATTTCCTTCTTCAGTGCTCTTGCTTTAGGTTTAAGGTCCATAAAACCACCTCCAGTTGTAAGCTTCATAGGATATTTCCCCACATTTTCCTCTAACTGTTTTATGGTCTTAGACCTAATGTTTAGATCTTTGATCCATTTTGAGTTAACTTTTGTATAAGGTGTGCGATGCGGGTCTTCTTTCATTCTTTTACATATGGATATCCAGTTCTCTAGGCACCATTTATTGAAGAGACCGTTCTGTCCCAGGTGAATTGGCTTGACTGCCTTATCAAAGATCAAATGTCCATAGATGAGAGGGTCTATATCTGAGCACTCTATTCGATTCCATTGGTCGATATATCTATCTTTATGCCAATACCATGCTGTTTTGACCACTGTGGCTTCTAAGAATGGTTTTATACTCAGTTCACCTTCCAGAGGATGAAGAATTCTGCAGCTTCCACCACTTCATTGATTTCAAGTGGATGAAATAGTGGTACTTGAGTGATGGGAGAGCTGAAGCAAGGAAAAAGGGACCATCCTTCAGGATTTGTATCCATGGAGGTTGGCAGCCATTGTCAGACTGTGGGAATGAAAGGGAAGCAAATAAATACACCTTCCCCTCGCTCCTTTCCTCCTACAATATTCTACTGGAACTCACAATTTTCAGGACTCAACAAGCCAGACAAAGGAGCCAGCAAGTAGACTCAGACAATGCATTTTGTAAAGGTCAGCTACCAAGGCAAGGAAGAGAAAGACAGAGAGTGACTATCAGGTTGGGGTGATAATGATGGTAGTAGGGTAGAATAAGTTTTTAAGAACCAATTGAATACATAGGATGATAATAAGTCCTATGGCTACCAGCCCATGTACCCACAAAAAAACAGGGGTATATAGCAATTTATAAATATTGTGCCTCACCAACTTATCAAGGGAGCCACATTCTAGAATGTCGATGGATCTCAGTATCTTTTGAGATAAGTAGAGCAAGAACGTGTTATGTCGAAGTCATAGAAAAAAAGAAAATAACAAAAATCAGGTCATTGGAGAAAAATCTACTTTATCTTCTGGGTCCATTCTCCAGGGATTTCGTGCTAGCCTCCCTAGTTCTTAAATAAATACCCTCCCAAGTAGAAATATGATAAATGGTTGTGGGCAAACATGAAAACTATGCTTCCGTGAGAAGTAAATGTTAACTTTAAGAAAAATGTTCTCATAAACACAGTGCCTAAGACCCAGTTTTTCTCCTACTTTTGTGACATCTTAGTGTTTTCTCCATTCTTTACTACCTCTGAGGTCCCCTTCTGGGACTTCATATTTGTGAATTCCATATTTGTGAATTCATCTGTTACTAAAATTTATTTGTAAACCCAAAATTAATACTCACAGTGCTTGTGCATTCATTCACAGACATACGCACAGCAGTGAAAATTTTGAATCTCACGACATGCATGTTCCCGACTGAGGTTGAACAAGATGACATTTTGCCTTGTTTCAGCTCTCATACTGTAAACAAGTGTCCTTTCATGGAATATTTGCTTCCACATTTTTAGCATTTTTGTCCATATGGACAAAATATGTGTGTTAGATAAGCTTCGTTGAGGCATGAGTATAATGCTGTTGACTGTAAGTTCAATGTTAATGAATCAACAATATATATTAATAAGATGTCTTCAAACAGAAACACATGTAAATAAGATTCATATTAATCAATTGATGAAACTATTGTGATCAGAGATGCAATATTCCCCAGGAACAATGGTTTAGTAGTCACTAATTCAATATTTGTGCTGACTTTATAGGACATAACTGCAGTGGGTAATAACAATCAATTGTATCTTCAGGCATTGGACAATAGATAGCACAATCACAGGATGCTTGAGAAATTGGGGGGGGGGGGTCTTGGAAACTAGGTGAACTTTACAGTCACCCAAGTGATGCAGGATGGAAGAATCCAACAAGAATCCAGTAGTCTCACTGTGTTGAGGAGACACAGATCAAAGTTCAGCGAAGCCAGGGTTGCACATAATTTTCAAGGCTGTGTACCACAGAAAACTAACCCATATAGAGAAAAAGCTTAGGAAAGATGCTTGGTATCTTTTGGCTAAATACTAATATGCCCATTTATAGGGTGAAGTATCACAAGGACAAATAAGAACAATGCCTAAGGAAAAAGAAATTATTAAGGAGCTGATGGATAAACATTCCTAAAGCTAAAAACAGAACAAAAAACAGTTTGAGTTCTCTCCAATTAGAATAGAGACATCACTGAATACCCAGGGCATTCAAGTAGACTCTGGAGGGGCTCTGCCTTAAAATTAGGGCAAAATTTAGCTCCAAAATAAAATAAACTTTATACTTCATCAAGTTAAAAGATATTAAAAACAACCATGAAAAAATCAAACTAATATGCAAGTGACTTATTATTCTTCAGAAAAAAAAATCAAAACTAATTAAATTAAATCAAAATCCAGCATTCAATAACATAAATTTCAGAGGCTCAACATCCAATAACTTTTTTCAGATATATGAAGAAGTAGGGAAATGTGACAAATAACTAGAAGAAAGTTGATCAACAGAAATATACCTGTGGTAGTTTGAAGCTGTTAAGTGCCTTCCAAAAGGCCATGTTCTTTTAAACCATTACTGTAAGTACAGACCTTTAATGAGTAGGACCTTTTAATTAGTTTATTTAAATGGAATCTGACCCCCCCATTCAAGGAGGCTCTTACTCACCTTACTAGTGTCCTTTATAAGAGAATAAAGGATGCAGAAAAAGTCCACAGAAACTGCAAGACAAGGTCATACGCCCAGAGGCTGGGAGGGGAAGCTGCTGAAGCCAGAAGTGAAAACAACAAAACCTGGGAGAGAAGGACCAACAAACACTCACCACATGTCTTCCCATGTTACAGAGGTGCCCAGATGCTGGCAACCTTTCTTCAGAGAAGGTATCCTCCTGTTGATGCCTTAATTTGGACATTTTCATGGCCTTAGAATTGTAAACTTGTAAGCTAATAAATTCCCATGTAAAAGTTAACCCATTTCTGGTATATTGCATTCCTGCAGCTTTAGCAAACAGAAATAGATTTTGGTACCAGGAGGGTAAGGTGGTAAATGAAAAAGGTGAAGATTCTGGAAGAATTGTACTATGCTTGATAGAACAGGCCTGGATTTCCTTAAGAGACTATTGTTAGAAATAGGCACCGTAAAGGTACTTTTGATGAGGCCTTAAACAGAAATGATGAGTGTGCCATTGTAAACTGGAAGAAAGGCAACCCTTGTTTTAAACTGGTAGAGAATTTGGCAAAACTGAGTCCTGATGTCAGGATGAAAGGCAGAATTTGAAAGTGATGTGCTTGGACATTTAGCTGAAGAGATATCCAAACTAAATGTGGAAAATTCAGCCTGGTTTTCCTTTCAACTTACAGTAAAATGCAAGAGGAAAGGGGAAACATTTTGGAGAAACTTCAGATGTAGAAGTTTGGAGAACAGTTGTTTCAGAGCCCATAGAGTTGCAGACATTTGGAGATGCTTGGAATGTTGACAGAGAAAGTAGACACCTAGACACAGATGTTTGGAGGTGCAGAGCCAAGCAGATGTTGCCATGTACCTTCCCCTGAGATGCTAAGCAAGCCAGAACCTGGAATGGGGTCCAGGAGGAGTTAAGTGAATGTCCACAGATGCTTAGAGAGGAAACCAGTGGCATCAGGAATCTGGAAGCAACAGAACCGGAAACAAGGATCAGCAGATGCCATCCACATGCCTTTCAGCTGACAGAGGTGTTCAATCAGCCTTTTTTGAGTGATGGTAACCTCTTGTTGGTGACTTAGTTTTCACGGCCTTAGAACTGTAAACTTGTAACATAATAAATTCCCTTTATAAAGCCATTCCATTTCTGGTATACTGCAATCCAGCAACATAACAAACTAATATACCAAGCAAACATTAATCATAAGAAAGCTGTAGTGAGAAATGCATTCTAAAGCTAAAGACACAGATAGGTTAAAAAATAAAAGGATATACTATGTACCATTAATTATAAGGAAGCTGGAGTGTCTATATTACTATTGCAAAGTATACCTTAGAATAAGGAATATTATCAAGGTTAAAAACTGGTATTTTATAATGATAAAAGTGTCAATTAACCAAAAAGTTATAACAAGCCTAAATATTAATACACTCAATAAGAAAGCCTCAAAATATGTAAAACAACCCCTAACAGACTTAAAAGAGAAAATCCACAGTTGTGGTTGGAGAAATCAACACTAATCTCAATAGCTATTCAAACAAGTAAACAGAAAGTTTAAACTACTGAAGAATTGAACAGCACTTTCAACCAATCAGAGGAAATTGATATCACAGACTCTTCCACCCAAGAACAGCAAAATACCCATTTTTGTAAGTGCACATGAAACACTCGATATTGACAATATGCTGGCCATAAAAGCTAGTCTTGACATATTTTAAAGATTAAAGTCATACCACATATATTGGCTTACTACAAATTAAATTAGTAATTAATAACAGAAAAAATCCCATAAAATCCCCAAATATTGAAAAATAAATGTCTAAATAACATATTGGTCAAAGAAGAAATCACAAGAAAAATTAGAAAATATTTTGAACTAAATGAAAATGAAAGCACAGTGAATTGAAACATATGGGTGCAGCAAAAGCAGTGCATATAAGGCAATCGATAGCTTTAAAATGTTTGCATTAGAATAGAAAGAAGATTTAAAAACAATGACCTAAGCATCATCTTTAAGAAGCTACAAAAAGAAGAACAAATAAAACCTGAAATAGTAGGAAGGAAACAGCAAAGAAAAAAAGTCAAGCAATTAAAAAAGTGAAAAACAAGTAAGAAAATGAAAGAAACCACAAGGAACTTGCTTGAAAAAAATCAATGGAAAGTTGGTAAATTTCTGACAAGGCTGATCAGGAAAAAAAAAGAAAAAAATGCCATATCAAGAATGAAATAGAGGGCATTATTATAAATTCTGCATACATAAAAAGGATGATAAGAGAATATTATAAAAAATTGGAGAACAGATTTGACAATTAGGCTGCAATAGACAAATATTTAAAAATACACAAACCACTCAAACTGACAAAAAAAACCCAGAAAATCTCAATAGCTTTAAATCTATTTAAAAATTGAAATCATAATTCATAATATTCCCATAAAGAAAACTCCAAGCACAGGGGCTTCACTAGTGAATTCCTTCAAACATTTACAGAAGAAAGAATACCAATCTTGCACATATGCATTCAGAAAACAGAAGAGTGAGGATTAACTACCAGATCAGATTTAGAGGACAGCAAAACTCTAATGCAAATACCAGACAAAGATATTACCAAAAAAAGAAATGCATTACAATTTCTTCATAAACATAGATGCAAACATATTTAACAAATCATTAGCAAATCAAATCTAGGAACACAAAACAAGAATACATTAGGACAAATTATTTTTATCCTAGGAATGCAAGGTTGGTTTAACACTTGAAAATTATTCAATGCAATTCATCATATTAATAGAATAAAATAGAAAATAATATAATCATTTTGATAGAAGCAGAAAAATAATAGACAAATTTTAATATTAATTCATGCTACAAAACTACTCTCATCAAACCAGAATTATAAGTGAATGTTTCAACCTGATAATGTCCATGAAATACAAAATCCCAAGCAATATTTAATAGTGAAAGACTAAGATCAGGAGGAAAGTAAGGATGTCTACTATCACTTTTATTCAAAATCATTTTAATTATTCAAAATGATTTATTCAAAAATGTTAGCCACTGTATAAAGGCAAGAAAACAAATAGGCATACAAATTTGAAAGGAAAATGAAATTATTGAGATTTTTAAACAACATAACCATGTACAAAGAGCATCTTATAGAATCTACAAAAATAAAATGCTACTAGGACTAACAATCCAGTTCAGCAAAGTCAAAAGGTATATATGCAAAAAATAATTGCATTTCTGTATATTAGCAACAACCACTGGGAATTGAAATTTAGCATTGATACTGTCTATAGTAGCCTCTAAAACATGAAGTATCTAGGAATAAATTAAACAAAATAAATGCAAACCCTGTTAAATTACAACATCAAAACATTGCTAAGAGAAATAAAATGTACTGGAAGAAATGGAGACATATAAAATACTTCTAGATTGAAAGACTCAGTACTATTTAAATGACAATTTTCCCCAAACTGATATATAATTATACAAATTAAAGGAGAAAACAGAAGAAATTTTGCCAACTTGGGGGGATGCAAAGATTTCATAGATAGGACCACAGAAAGTGCAAGCTATAAAAGTAAATCATACTTCATCAAAATTAAAATGAGAAATGTTTACTTTTCAAAAGGAATTCTATTGGAGGTGAACAACTTTCAGATTGGAATAAAAACTTTTTGGTATATTTGACATATAACTTGAATCCAAGATGATCTAAAAAATCTTACAATTCAATAAAAAGATAACACCATGATAAAAATATGAGCAAAATATTTAAACAGATACTTCACAAGAGAAGATTTATAAATGGCCAATAAACATTTAAAACATGCTCAACATCATATTAGTCATAAGTTGTGTAAATTAAAAGCACAGGGAGGTAACATTGCATACTCTTTATAATGACAGAATAACTGACAAAACCTAGTATTGACAAGCATGAACTCTCATACATCATTGGTGGGAATGTAAAATAGCACAATGACATTGGAAAATGGTTAAGTGATACTTTTATCAAGTTAAACTACACTTACTACACAATCCAGCAATTCCATTATAAATATTTCCCAAAGAGAAATGAAAACATTCTCACACAAGACCTTAACCCAAATGTTCATAGTAACTTCATCTATTATAGCCAAAAACTGGAAACAACCCAAAAATCCATCAACAGTTAGAGAAAATAGTCATACAATGCAATATTATACAATGCAATAATACAGTGCAATAGTCATGGAATATTAATCATAAAAAATAATTATTGATACCAACACCAACAAGGTTGGCTCTCAAAACATTATGCTAAGTGAAAGAAGTTAGACACCAAGGAGTACATACTGTATTCTACTTATACGAAAATTCTAGAAAAGATAGGTTTAACCTATAGCTACAGAAAGCTTATCAGCCATTGCTTGTGCTGCGGAGTAATGACATATTGCTTTGGAAGGGGCACAAGGGAAATATTCAACATCTCAACTTGGTGGTGGTTATACAGGGTCTAAATTTGTCAAAACTAATTGAAATATAGCCTTAAAATAACTACATTTTATTTTATGTAAAATATATGTCAATAAGTTGATCTTTCTCAAATAATGAAAGTGTCTTAGGCAAAGAGAAGAGAAAGATCAGAGAAAGAATTCCATCCTGCTCATAAAGTTTGATAGCTGATTGAGGAGAAAGCTATAGAACTAATCAGCATCATACTCTGGACTGCTTGGCAATTCAATAGTAGGTCTCCTCTAATTGGCTCTAACATTCCTGCCCCTCCAAACATTACAGACCACAATAATGAGTTACAAATATCATTTTCTCAGGATCTTATATGAAGTTAAGTATCAAGTTTGAAGGGGGCTCAAGTCATCTCATCGAGGCTGTCCTTATGATCCAACAAGCAAATTGAGACCCTGAGAGATTAAGAGCATCATAGTTTCATTGGTAAGTCATTGAGCATTTTATAAAAGGCAAAATTTATTATGGCCAGGATTTATGTGGGGATACTAAAAAACAAGAACTAAAAAGGTAATGTTGCTCTTCCCCCTTCTCCGCCGGTGCTCCCACCACCGTCTGGCCCTCCTCTTCCTCTTTCTCCACCAGAGGCACTACCACCGCCATCTAGCCCTCCTCTTCCCCCTTCTCCGCCGGCGCTCCCGCCGCCGTCTGGCTCTCCTCTTCCTCTTTCTCCGCTGGCGCTCCCACCGCCATCTTGTCCTTCTCTTTCCCCTTCTGCTCCGGCAGCTCTCCATCCGCCATCTTATCCTTCCCTTTCTCCTCCTACTCCAGTGGCTCTCCAACCACCACCGTGCCCTCTTCCGCCTTTACCGGCTCATCCGCCAACGTCCTCGACAGCCTTGCCATCATCAACTTTCCTCCTTCAGAACAGCTACTAGGGGAGTAGAAATGATACAGAACAGCTCCCGGAGCCATGACAGATATTAAAAAAACAGTGTACCCCATCCTGGAATGGCTGACTGGCTGGGAGAAACCGCTCCGGTGAGATCGCCGAGGGGTGCGGGCTTCCCCGGGCGGGGCGGCAAGCGGCCGGAGTCCCTCCCCTCTTCCTTCCCGGGCCAGCTGGCAGAATTGGGCAGGGGGTCCCCTCAAACCGTGGCGGCTGGCGCCCCCACCACGAGTGGCGCCACGGACCAACTGAGAGAATTGGATTGGAAATACCCAGGCCGCGGAGAACAGTGACCGGGGGGGTCCCTTCCAAACACGTGACTCCGGTCTGGCTGGGAACGGTGCACTCTCCCGAGTCGCGGCGGCTGGCGCCCGCCCACCACATTTGGTGCCCCGGGCCGACAAGGAAATTCAGACGGGCGCTCTCCTGGGCTACGGTGGCCGGCGACCCTCCCTGCGTTCGGACCCCTGGGCCGGCTGGCACTCTTCCAAGCCGCTTCGGCTGGTGAACCTCCCCCACGGTGAGAGTTTTCCAAAGTTAAAGGACCCACAGCACCTTTTACTGGTGGGACCCGCAGAAAAATGTGTGCCACGAACGCCACCTACTGGGCAGGATAAGAAAAACAGAACCCAGAGATTTCACAGAAAAATCTTTCAACTTGTTGGGTCGAACACCCAGGGAAATCTGACTAAATGCCCAGATGCCAGCAGAAAATAATGGATCACGCTCAGAAAATTGAAAATATGGCCCAGTCAAAGGAACAAACCAATAGTTCAAATGAGATACAGGAGCTGAGACAACTAATGCTGAATATACAAACAGAAATGGAAAACCTCTTCAAAAATGAAATCGATAAATTGAGGGAGGACATGAAGAAGACATGGGCTGAACAAAAAGAAGAAATAGAAAAACTGAAAAAACAAATCACAGAGCTTATGGAAGTGAAGGATAAAGTAGAAAAGATGGAAAAAACAATGGATACCTACAATGATAGATTTAAAGAGACAGAAGATAGAATTAGTGATTTGGAGGATGGAACATCCGAATTCCAAAAAGAAACAGAAACTATCGGGAAAAGAATGGAAAAATTTGAACAGGGGATCTGGGAACTCAAGGACAATATGAATTGCAGAAATATACGTGTTGTGGATGTCCCAGAAGGAGAAGAGAAGGGAAAAGGAGGAGAAAAACTAATGGAAGAAATTATCACTGAAAACTTCCCAAATCTTATGAAAGACCTAAAATTACAGATCCAAGAAGTGCAGCACACCCCAAAGAGATTAGACCCAAATAGGCGTTCTCCAAGACACTTACTAGATAGAATATCAGAGGTCAAAGAGAAAGAGAGGATCTTGAAAGCAGCGAGAGAGAATCAATCCATCACATACAAGGGAAACCCAATAAGACTATGTGTAGATTTTTCAGCAGAAACCATGGAGGCTAGAAGACAGTGGGATGATATATTTAAGTTACTAAAAGAGAAAAACTGCCAACCAAGACTCCTATATCCATCAAAATTGTCCTTCTAAAATGAGGGAGAAATTAAAACATTCTCAGACAAAAATTCACTGAGAGAATTTGTGACCAAGAGACAAGCTCTGCAAGAAATACTAAAGGGAGAACTAGAGTCAGATATGAAAAGACAGAAGAGAGAGGTATGGATAAGAGTGTAGAAAGAAGGAAAGTCAGATATGATATATATAATACAAAAGGCAAAATGGTAGAGGAAAATATTATCCAAACAGTAATAACTCTAAATGTTAATGGACTGAATTCCCCAATCAAAAGACATAGACTGGCAGAATGGATTAAAAAACAGGATCCTTCTATATGCTGTCTACAGGAAACACATCTTAGACCCAAAGATAAACATAGGTTGAAAGTGAAAGGTTGGGAAAAGTTATTTCATGCAAATAACAACCAGAAAAGAGTAGGAGTGGCTATACTAATATCCAACAAATTAGACTTCAAATGTAAAACAGTTAAAAGAGACAAAGAAGGACACTATCTACAAATAAAAGGAACAATTAAACAAGAAGACATAACAATCATAAATATTTGCGCACTGAACCAGAATGCCCCAAAATACGTGAGGAATACGCTGCAAACACTGAAAAGAGAAATAGACACATATACCATCATAGTTGGAGACTTCAATTCACCTCTCTCATCAATGGACAGAACATCTAGACAGAAGATCAATAAAGAAATAGAGAAT
Source organism: Tamandua tetradactyla (assembly GCF_023851605.1). NCBI lineage: Eukaryota > Metazoa > Chordata > Mammalia > Pilosa > Myrmecophagidae > Tamandua > Tamandua tetradactyla. Next base: position 72,735,655 of record NC_135345.1, on the reverse strand, counting down.
CTGAATATTAATATAAATGAGCTAGACTTAACAGACATTTATAGGACATTACATCCCACAACAGCAGGATACAACTTTTTCTCAAGTGCTCATGGATCATTCTCAAAGATAGACCATATGCTGGGTCACAAAGCAAGTCTTAACAAATTTAAATAGACTGAAATCATACACAACACTTTCTCGGATCATAAAGGAATGAAGGTGGAAATCAATAATAGGCGGAGTGCCAGAAAATTCACAAATACGTGGAGGGTCAACTACACACTCTTAAACAACAAGTGGGTCAAAGAAGAAATTGCAAGAGAAATTAATAAATACCTCGAGGCGAATTAAAATGAAAACACAACATATCAAAACTTATGGGATGCAGCAAAGGCAGTGCTAAGAGGAAAATTTATTGCCCTATGTGCGTATATCAGAAAAGAAGAAAAGGCAAAAATGCAGGAATTAACTGTCCACTTGGAAGAACTGGAGAAAGAACAGCAAATGAATCCCAAAGCAAGCAAAAGGAAAGAAATAACAAAGATTAGAGCAGAAATAAATGAAATTGAAAACATGGAAACAATAGAGAAAATCAATAAGAACAGAATTTGGTTCTATGAGAAAATCAATAAGATTGATGGGCCCTTGGCAAGACTGACAAAAAGAAGAAGAGAGGATGCAAATAAATAAGATCAGAAATGGAAGAGGAGACATAACTACTGACCTCACAGAAATAAAGGAGGTAATAACAGGATACTATGAACAATTTTATGCTAATAAATACAACAATTTAGATGAAATGGACGGGTTCCTGGAAAGACATGAACAACCAACTTTGACTCAAGAAGAAGTAGATGATCTCAACAAAACAATCACAAGTAAAGAAATTGAATTAGTCATTCAAAAGCCTCCTAAAAAGAAAAGTCCAGGACCAGATGACTTCACACATAAATTCTATCAAACATTCCAGAAAGAATTAGTACCAACTCTTCCTCAAACTCTTCAAAAAAAATCGAAGTGGAAGGAAAACTACCTAATTCATTCTATGAAGCCAACATCACCCTCATACCAAAACCAGGCAAAGATATTACAAAAAAAGAAAACTACAGGCCAATCTCTCTAATGAATATAGATGCAAATATCCTCAATAAAATTCTAGCAAATCGTATCCAACAACACATTAAAAGAATTATACATCATGACCAAGTAGGATTCATCCCAGGTATGCAAGGATGGTTCACACTTAAGAAAATCAATTAACGTAATACACCATATCAACAAATCAAAGCAGAAAAATCACACGATCATCTCAATTGATGCAGAGAAGGCATTTGACAAGATTCAACATCCTTTCCTGTTGAAAACACTTCAAAAGATAGGAATACAAGGGAACTTCCTTAAAATGATAGAGGGAATATATGAAAAACCCACAGCTAATATCATCCTCAATGGGGAAAAATTGAAAACTTTCCCCCTAAGATCAGGAACAAGACAAGGATGTCCAGTATCACCACTATTATTCAACATTGTGTTGGAGGTTCTAGCCAAAGCAATTAGACAAGAAAAAGAAATATAAGGCATCAAAATTGGAAAGGAAGAAGTAAAACAATCACTGTTTGCAGATGATATGATACTATACGTTGAAAACCCGGAAAAATCCACAACAAAACTACTAGAGCTAATAAATGAGTACAGCAAAGTAGCAGGTTACAAGATCAACATTCAAAAATCTGTAGCATTTCTATACACTAGTAATGAACAAGCTGAGGGGGAAATCAAGAAACGAATTCCATTTACAATTGCAACTAAAAGAATAAAATACCTAGGAATAAATTTAACTAAAGAGACAAAAACCTATATAAAGAAAACTACAAAAAACTGTTAAAAGAAATCACAGAAGACCTAAATAGATGGAATGGCATACCATGTTCATGGATTGGAAGACTAAATATAGTTAAGATGTCAATCCTACCTAAATTGATCTACAGATTCAATGCAATACCAATCAAAATCCCAACAACTTATTTTTCGGAAATAGTAAAACCAATAAGCAAATTTATCTGGAAGGGCAGGGTGCCCTGAATTGCTAAAAAACATCTTGAGGAAAAAAAACGAAGCTGGAGGTCTTGTGCTGCCGGACTTTAAGGCATATTATGAAGCCACAGTGGTCAAAACAGCATGGTATTGGCATAAAGATAGATATATCGACCAATGGAATCGAATAGAGTGCTCAGATATAGACCCTCTCATCTATGGACATTTGATCTTTGATAAGGCCGTCAAGCCAACTCACCTGGGACAGAACAGTCTCTTCAATAAATGGTGCCTGGAGAACTGGATATCCATATGCAAAAGAATGAAAGAAGACCCATATCTCACATTCTGTACAAAAGTCAACTCAAAATGGATCAAAAATCTAAACATTAGGTCTAAGACCATAAAACAGTTAGAGGAAAATGTAGGGAGATATCTTATGAAACTTACAATTGGAGGCGGTTTTATGGACCTTAAACCTAAAGCAAGAGCACTGAAGAAGGAAATAAATAAATGGGAGCTCCTCAAAATTAAACACTTTTGTGCATCAAAGAACTTCATCAAGAAAGTAGAAAGACAGCCTACACAATGGGAGACAATATTTGGAAACGACATATCAGATAAAGGTCTAGTATCAAGAATTTATAAAGAGATTGTTCAACTCAACCACAAAAAGACAGCCAACCCAATTACAAAATGGGAAAAAGACTTGAACAGACACCTCTCAGAAGAGGAAATACAAATGGCCAAAAGGCACATGAAGAGATGCTCAATGTCCCTGGCCATTAGAGAAATGCAAATCAAAACCACAATGAGATATCATCTCACACCCACCAGAATGGCCATTATCAACAAAACACAACATGACAAGTGCTGGAGAGGATGCAGAGAAAGAGGCACACTTATCCGCTGTTGGTGGGAATGTCAAATGGTGCAACCACTGTGGAAGGCAGTTTGGCAGTTCCTCAAAAAGCTGAATATAGAATTGCCATACGACCCAGCAATACCATTGCTAGGTATCTACTCAAAGGACTTAAGGGCAAAGACACAAACGGACATTTGCACACCAATGTTTATAGCAGCGTTATTTACAATTGCAAAGAGATGGAAACAGCCAAAATGTCCATCAACAGAAGAGTGGCTAAACAAACTGTGGTATATACATACGATGGAATATTATGCAGCTTTAAGACAGGATAAACTTATGAAGCATGTAATAACATGGATGGACCTAGAGAACATTATGCTGAGTGAGTCTAGCCAAAAACTAAAGGACAAATACTGTATGGTCCCACTGATGTGAACCGATACTCAAGAATAAACTTGGAATATGTCATTGGTAACAGAGTCTAGCAGGAGTTAGAAACAGGGTAAGATAATGGGTAATTGGAGCTGAAGGGATACAGACTGTGCAACAGGACTAGATACAAAAACTCAAAAATGGACAGCACAATAATACCTAATTGTAAAGTAATCATGTTAAAACACTGAATGAAGCTGCATCTGAGCTATAGGTTTTTTTTTTTTTTACTATTATTATTACTTTTATTTTTTTCCCTATATTAGCATTCTATATCTTTTTCTGTTGTGTTGCTAGTTCCTCTAAACCGATGCAAATGTACTAAGAAACGATGATCATGCATCTATGTGATGATGTTAAGAATTACTGATTGCATATGTAGAATGGTATGATTTCTAAATGTTGGGTTAATTTCTTTTTTCCATTAATTAATTAAAAAACCCAAAAAAACAAAAACAAAACAAAACAAAACAAAAGGTAATGTTAACATCAAATGTCGACTGGTATCACATTTGCGGATCTCTTTTTTAAACAAATTAGGAATGCTAAAGGAAAACTGACCGAAGTCAACCCTTATAAAAGAATACTAGTATTGGATCACTGGTTGGAAGCAAGAGGAGTATAATATGTGGAAGATAAATTGGTCTCTACTCCACTCTTGACCCTCCTTTCTAAAAGGTAGGTCTTAGAGGTCGTCAACTTAAAAGGGATGTGATGAGAAGGTGAAGTCTAAGAGAAGACATTTTACCCCTGTAGTGAATAGATCAAGAGGACAAATATCCTAAATGTTATCTTAAAGAAATGCCAATGTCTATATATTGATTTGAAACGTACGTTTAAAAAAAAAAAAGCTATGTTCTTCTAATCCAATCCTGTGGGACAGACTTATTATGGGTGAGATCTTTTGATTAGGTTGTTTCAATGGAGATGTGACTCAGCCCAGTCAAGGTAGGTCTTAATTAGCTTACTGGAGTCCTTTAAGAGGGAAATATTTCTGAAGAGAGCTCAGAGCCAATTCAGAGAGCAGTGCCTAGACACAGACATTTGAAGATACAGACGGAGGACACCCCAGGGGAAGCCAGAAGGATCCACAGCAGCTGAGAGAGCTGTTTGGAACCAACATCAGGGAGAGTAGGAATGCACGTGTCACCCTTTGCCTGCCCATGTGACAGAAAAACCTGAATGTCATCAGTCCTTCTTCAGAGTCAAGCTTTAGCAAATCAAAACAGTCATCTTCTGAAAAGTGAGTCCAAACTCCTTGTTAACTGAAGGTGCTAAACAACTTGTTAATTCAGGGTCTAAGCCAACAAGGAAAGCTAAAAAAAAAAAAAAAAAAAAAGCCAATGATCCTATAGTAGGTAAAGCCAAGTAGAGGGAATGCAAAACAGGTATTGAGCTGGTCACTGTGGAGGGCCAGGAACAATTAAATCAGGCCCAAGCAGGGAGAGTCCCCACACTAGTGGGGTGGAATGTCCCCAAGAGTTAAACAGTAACCAATGCTAAGAAACTGTGGGAATGGGATAGGTTTTGGCAACGGCTAATGGCATTCTTCCGCTTCTATGAACCGCTTGCTTGCTAGCAACTGCAAAAAAAACCACAGCATGATTTTAGCCTTTATAAGCACACCTTGAAAATCTCTAGGGGCTGCTCTCTGAATCCTCTTTCTTGGAGGTTTCTGAGGCAGTTGCCAGCTGGCTAATAGAGACTCCAAATTGGCTTGCAGTTTTGAATTGTGTGGTCTCTCTTTTGGTGCGCCCCACAACAGTCACCATTCCTATTGGCTCTATCTGCTTGAACCCCACTAGGTCTACCTTAGTTCAGTCACTCTTGCCTAGCATAGTGTAATTGTCTTGCCCCTCTTCAAATACAATTCCTCTACTTAAAATATCTTCTATGGCTCCCAAGGGCTTATAGTTAAAGAATAGCGCGCAAGGTCCTCCAAGATCTGTATCAGCCTACCACTCTTTACAACCAAATTTCCCACTACTTCTGTTGGGGACTGAACCACACCCTCCACAAAAGACAAGTTTAAATCTTCATCTACATTCCCTCATGTGCAAACCCATTTGTAAATAGGACCTTTTGAAGATGTTATTATTAGTTGAGGTGTGGCCAAATTGAATCAGGGTGAGTCTAAATTGCATGACAGGAGGTCTTAAAAACAGAGGATATCCAGAGTCAATCACTCAGAGAAAGTTACAGGAGAAAAAAAAGAAAAAAAAAAAAAAAACAGAAACCAGAGAGGTTAGATGGTCACATGAAGGAGGATTGCTGAAATGCTACAAATTTTGGAGAAAGTAATCCTGCCAATACTTTGATGTTGGATTTCTAGTCACCAAAACAGTGAGATAATAAACTTCTGTTGTTAAGCCAACCAATGAGTGGAATTTGTCATAGCAGCCTTGGAATGTGAAGACAACTTCCAAGCAGAAATCCTATGCTTCAAGTGTATCAGACAGTCAAGAGTAATAAACTATGACACAATGTTTTGTTCCTCCATAGCTTCAAATGTGCCATTCCATCTCATTGAAATGCACCCTCTTATCCTCCCATCCTTATCCCCCTGGTGAACTCCTTTTCATCCTCCAAGATCCAACTTGGATTCTACTCCATGATGACTTTTCTAATCTAACCAAGAAGATTTAATCACTGCCTCTTTTGAGCCTACAGTTACCTCGCGTTAGCCCATTTCACCCAATATGGCCATAATTTATTTGATAAACTCTATCTCTCCAAAATAGACTGGGATTTTTTGTGGTCTCTATCTTGAGGGCAGGGATTATATCTTATTTATTTTTCTTTATTTAACCCTAGCATGTTAACTGGCACATATTAGGTACTAAAATATTTTTAAACAAATCATTGTCTGATTGAATGAAAGAGAATAGGAGTTCTTTCAAGGATGAAGGAACCAAAACAAGATGAATTTCAGAGATGAATAGAATACCTTCTCTGAGATTGGCTAAAATAAATATGAAAAAGGACATTTCATAACAGGAAGAATCATTAAACATATTTATTTTGACTCCTTTTTCATTTCAGCATTGCTTTGAATCTAAAGTAGCATGGAAGAAATTATGCTTGACCACAAGCTCCACAAACTATTTCTGTTTTCCCATAATAAGATCAAGAAAAAACATTTAATGTCATCTATAGCCTCACCCTTCCACAGTCTTCAAATTTCATCCCTCTCTTTTACAGTCTTTTCCATACTAGTCAAATTTCCCCAGGAATGAATGAAAATATTTTTAAGACCAAATAAAGGACACTATCCCAGAAAGTCCTTCTGGGTCAGGAAAGTTTGTCTGCTTCCTTTCCACCATATACACAGGGTATTGATGGCAGACCCACCTTCACACACTCAAAAATTAGCTACTGCTCTTTTTAGAGTCTGATTTTCCTGCATTTTCTTTGGCTTGTAACTTTGTGTATATGTATGTTCCTTTACAAATGTTTTCACAGATCCTTGCAAACACTTTGGCATAATATTCTTTAGAGAAAAATTGGAGAATTGTGCCAGGTTGAAACTGTTGTATACCCCAGGAAAGCCATGTTCTTTAATCCTGATTAAACAGTGTTGAGTGGGATCTTTTTGATTAAGTAGTTTCCATGGAGATGTGTCTCTACCCATTCAAGGTGGGTCCCTTACTGGAGTCCTTTAAGAGGGAATCATTTTTGAAAAAGATTCAAAGCTGACACAGAGATGTTTGGAGATGCAGAAATGAAATGCCCCCAGGAAAGCTGTTCGAAATCAGAAGCCAAAGGACCAGCAAATGCCAGCCACGTGCCTTTCCACATCAGCCTTTCTTGAGTCAAGGTATCTTTCTCCGGATGCCTTAGTCTGGACATTTTTATGGCCTTAGAACTATAAATTTGTAATATAATAAATTTGCCTTTTAAAAAGCCATTCCATTTCTAGTATATTGCATTCTGGAAGCATTTAGCAATCTAAAATACTCACCTGGATTTTGCAAAAACCTCTGAAATGGTCTTCCTGCTTCCTCCATGACTCCCTACAGCCTCTTCTCAAAACATCAGTCAGTGATTGGACGTATGTCTTTCTCCTGCTCAAGTCCCATCTCACTGTGGGAAAAAAGACAAGTCTCAAATTAGACTTCAAATCCTTACCTCCCTCATTTCTGTAACTTCACCTTTAACTTCTCTCTTTCTTGCTACCTCCACTTCAGTGACCTGAACTTCCTTCTTGTTCCTCAAATGTGCTAAATCCACTTTTACCTCAGGGTCTTTGCACTTGCTGTTTCTTCTAATTGGACTATTCTTCTTGCACATATCCAATGTCTCTCTCCCTCACTTACTTCAGATCGCTACTCAATATTAGCTTCTCTTTGAGGACTTCCTGAACACCCTATTTTAAAAAGCAAAATCCTAATACCCCCACCACCTGGCACTCCTCATCCCTTCTCCCTGCTTTGTTTTTCTTCATTACATTTATCAATATTTGATATCCTTTATATTTTACTTTTTTGATATATTTCTCCTCTCTCTAGAATGTAAGCTCAATGAAGACACACAATTTTTATTTTGATTTGTTTGTTCATTGCTATATCCTTTGCATTTGGAACAACAAGCATGTGTTGAGTGAATTAATACATCAATGAATGAATGTTGATATTATGTCATATTTTCTTTCATCCTATAAACTCATAGAATTTTTCTCTTGCCCTTCGATAACTCCATATTCCAGAATTGACTGAAAAAAGGTTCTAGGTGAAATTGATGTTGGACTCATAAGATTAGACTAACTGCCAGATATTTCTATTGATTTTTGTCTAAACTGTGGATAAGAGGTATTACATTTCCATAGCAGAAGGGGACCATGAAGGGAAATTGAAAATTAAGGCAGAAGTTGTTTCTTGGTTGAAACAATCCTTCTAGTTATCTCTGCTTTTAATCCTGTTTCATGTGATACTTTGTCTCCCCTTGAAACTTTTCTTGGATCAGGCTTCTTATCCCCTGTGAATACAATCACCTCACATATCAGTGAAAACAAGAATAAGGGAAATATGCATATTTTACTTCGAAAATTCCCAGAATGATTTTATGACCAAGCAGTGATTAGATTTTTCTAGTATTGATACTATTTCTCAAGATAGAAAATGCAGAACTGAGTTATTAAGCCATTTGCTTTGTACAGCATTCAGCAAAGTGAGATATCCATTTACAAGTTACATGGATATTTTTCCTGTAGGGATCACTAAAATATTTATTATGTTTCATATCTGAAAGTATATTGGGAACCATGGTAAATAAAAACTATAGTCCTTTGGTGTTAAGAGATTACAAATTTACATGAAAGGGAAACTGATAATTAAATATATATATATGGTTAAATGTCAAATGAGCTTTCCAGATGTGCTCATTTCACCAAATAAACTTATTTTCCTTCATTCTCCTATTTCTTTGACATTCAAATTCTCTTTTTTTAATCAAGAGATCTAACATTGCAAGTAACCTAGTTTTTTGTTTTTGTTGGCCTATGTCTAAAAGTCCAATATCTCCATTCTTAGTCTCAGTTCTGCTCAGGGTAAGTTGAAATTTAGAACAAATTTTAGTTCAAAAGGCAAAATTCAGCTAAATTGGTCTATAAAAGGAAGAATTCATTTTACCTGTGCTATAGCATGTACCATCATTTAGCTAATGGTGATGAAGTGCATTTAAATGCTAAGATTGAATGTGATGGCTGAAAGTGAAATTCAATGGCTTAATAGCCCAGGTATTAGTTAGACGTCAATTTTCATAGGCTCTTGTTATTCATTTGAACTGTTCTTTGACTTTAATTTGTGTGTCCATGTACAAATTCTACTGATAAAGCTGTTTATTTGAGCAGAATTATATGGTATCACATTTGCATTAATTAAACCCATCTAATTTGGTCACAACATGGCTCAAATCTCATTTAAACCCATTAACACTGTGCTTTTAAAGTTACAGGCCTGTCTTTTCAATACTTAAGATAAATTGTTTCAAACTTAGAGGTCTTAGAAGAATTTGTGAAGATAGCTTCACATTACTCATTTACAGCTTCTTTATGACTGTGTTTATCAAAAAGCGTATTTACTGCCAACTCAGGTTTTCCTCTACCTTTGCAACATGTTTCTTTGTCAAAAATTCCTGTCACTCCATACTTAGAACACAAATTTAATGTTAATATTATCAAAAGGAAAGAAAATTAGGAAGATAGGACTACTAAAACCAAAAATGTGTGTATCTCAAATTCAAATATAAATGTGCTTAGATTGTTTACACTATTTCTCTCTTCCATAGATCTTTTCATCAGGTATCAATAAGAATATGGGATGTAATGTTGCCTTTAATCAGCTTCCATCAAGGAATCTATTACTCCAGGCACAATCAGGCAAGGTGATATAATGAAAAGAGTATAAACTCTGGAATCATTCTCTCTCCCTAACTCCTAGAGAGGACTTTAGAAGTCATTTAATATTTCTGAACCTTAATTTTCTCATCTCTAAAATGAACTTACTAATAACATACCCACAGTATTTTCATAATGATTCAATCCACTAATAAGGATACAAATCTTCAAGAGTTTTAGGGTTCTGGATTTTTCTAAAATTTGATATAAATATGTTTTATCAATTTCATTGTAATATCTTAATCCTAGACACAGTGAGAGTACAGTGGGGCAAGTGCAGTACCTATAACTCAAATTTAAAAAGGCACTCACTCTTAGGGTCATGCCAACACTAACTCTGCATTTGCACAACTATGGGAGTGCGTAGCTCCTTAAATTTTGATTTCCAAGTGCCATCCTAGGCCTAGCCCTAATCCTAGAATATTTGTGTTTCATTCTTGGAAATTCTCATTCTTTGTTTTCCTCTAACAAATGCTTAATTTTCAATGTTTTATCCAGGGTTCTTTAGAAAAACAAAACAATCAATACAAATGTGTGTATGTATGTATATGTGTATATATGTACAAATATATAAATGCTGAGAGATTTATAAGAGGAATTGGCTCTTGTGACTATGGGGATTGACAAGTCCAAATTCCACAGGGCAGGCCACAAGTTAGGAAATCAATGGTAACATTGAATTCCCTAGAAGAAGTTGCAAGTTGGAAGTTCCAATGAAGATGATGAATTCCCGAGAGGAAGTTGGCTGGCTGAAGTAGTGATGGAAATTCTTTCTGACTCTGAAATCCTCAGTTCTCCCTTTAAGAACTGATTGAGGGCGGGCCATGGTGGCTCAGCAGGCAGAGTTCTTGCCTGCCATGCTAGAGACTGGATGAGGAGAATTCTCTCATTGCTGAAGGCAATCTCCTTTGTTGATTCTAGATAAAATCAGCCAAGGATGCAATCAATTGACTAATGATTTTAAACTGTCTACTAAATGCGCTCACGATAACAATCAATCTGGCCACAGCTTGTATGAACAAACAACTAAGCACCATAACCTAGCCAAATTCACACCTGAAATTAATCATCACACTCATTTGTAGTGTGTGGCATTTGTACTTTAATAAAACAAAAGAAATAAGAATTATTTGGAAAGTGTATTAGGTAATCCTTCTAAACCTCAATTTTCTCATCTGTGGAATGAGAATTACACTTATATAGCACCTGTCTCATAGGGTTGTTTAAGGATTAAAATCTGTATTGTGAAGTGTTAGAAACATAATAAATATTTAAAGAAAATTTTAACTGTCATTTATAGAGGAATGATTAAGATTACCCTTATAAATTAATACTCTCAGTTTATACTCTTTAAAATACCCATGTATAATGATATAATTTTTAATAACTATTATCTAAACTTTAGACATATGTGTTCATTAGGCCTTTTTAAATTAAAATGATACGTTAATAACTTCTTTAAACCTTTGGAATATGGTATGAGTATGTCTCATGATTTCATTTCCATTCTGATCAAAAGCACAATTCAGAGCAGCTTTGTTTCCACCTTAAGATGTTGGATCTTTCAGGAAAGTGAATACTGAAAACCCAAGTAGATAGTACAGATATAAAAAGAAAACAGCATTTTTCCTAGTATTGGTTTGTTGTCATATACATATTCGCTTAGTTCACTCAATCTGACCTTCCAAGCAGTAGAATGCCTACTGACTGCAAACCTATTTCTTTTCAAAATGGTCAATCAAAACATTTCCAATGTTTTGATTGGAAATGTACTCAACTTCCCCAAATTTCTCATTAGACATTTTTTTTCTTCTGTCAGTATTTTTTCTTTCCTTTGAGCTTGAAATTAGTAACAGGACCAATCTATTGATTCTTGTGAAATGACAAGTTTTAATAGTTCCATTTAGGTTTTTGCTATACTTTTCTGTTTTCTATGTTTCCAACATTGGCAACAATCAAGTCATACAAACACATGCAAGCTACACACAACAGAAATAATATTTCTCTGGTTCAGTCTGACTTTCAAAATTGTTGAAAATCTGGTTTCATCTCATTTGCTCTCTTAGATTCAATTAGATTCCACAAGCTGTCATCTTCTTCTCTTTCTTGAGTGAATCTTAGCTTCCAGGCCCTGCAATGATGGCCCAATTGTTCATAATATCACCAGGTCTGGCCTTGCTCCACAAAATTTGGTCTACAGATCAGTGACAGGAACATCACCTGGACGTTAGAAATGCAGAAACTTGATTCCACTTCAGATCCTCCAACTCAGAATCTGCACTGTAAGAACACTGTCAGGTGATTCCTAAGACATTAAGGTTTAAGGAGCCGTGAGTGGAGCACTGCAGCACCATGGCTTCCAGAGTCTTTTGGATTACAATAGCAGATTACTCATATTTTGTGGTTTTGACTTTTGAACTATAATCCAGGTATGGCTCAATTGGCTCCATGCTGTCTTCTGGAGAGGTTACTTGATGCTCAGGCATCCTATCCTGATTTCTCCTGCATCCAACCCAATTATGTTTTTCTGCCTGATTATTTTTCTCCTTTACTCAGCCAGATTATATTTTGCTAAATATAGTATATTTGCTGTATTTATATTTCCATTATTGCTGCACCTTCCATAAGTTTTTGGTCTGCTGAAATTTCCTGCTGTCATTCACACCTAGAAATTTCATTAGATGAAACACTCTCCTGCTGATCTTAGATGGCCAACAGCTAGCTTTTACCCCAGGACAGCAGTATCATCATGTTGCTATTATGGTTTGGTTTGGTTTTTCTTTTTTCTTATATGCCTACAGTTCTACCCAGCTAATCTTACCAAGCACCCTACCCCGGGTGTGGGCTGGTCCTTTCTCATCCATCACACTGGCCAGACATCATCCCAATCCTGGGATCAACCTGTTCATCCATTAAAGGTTCAAAAATTCTGTGAATAAAAATAATTTCCTCCTTTGAAATGACAGACAAGAAGATTTCTTTATCCCTTAATGAAAAAATATCTTAACTCCTAAGACAGACCAGTTCGTCTAGAGTTTGTTTGTAAAGAATCCTGAGCTTCTGTATTTTTGTATCTCTTGGGCAAAAATATGCAGTATAGTGTGCATGACCAGCTTGTGGGCACACAGACTGTGTGGTTACACACACCTCTGTCTTCAGAAAAGTCCTGCAGTTGGCTTAATGCTCTGCTCTCGCCGTCTTGAAATGCTTAATTTTGGGGCCCCACATTTACATTTTGCACTGGGCCCTGAAAAGTATATACTTGTCTCTAGTTATGTCATATATAGTTATACTACCTAGAGCATTATATACTATAGGTATAATATATAGACTCAGCTACTACTCCTACAATTCCTATACAATTACTGCTGCTATTTTTACCATTTATGCTGTTCAGACCACAGTGGAGAATAGTGGATAGGGTCCTAGTCAAAGTGAGGGATATTCCAGTCAGTTGTCAGGTACAAATGAAAGGGGTCATTTCTCAAATAAAATAAACAAATAAATAAATAAGAATCTGAAAGGCAGACTTTAGAGCATTGATTTCAATAGTGGAGAAACATTGAGGTTGTAATAGGAGTTAAAATAATTATTACATAGATGCAGCCTAAAAATTTGAATGGTCATGGCCAAAGAACCTCACTTAACTGGTCAAGTTACTTAAGACAGAGTTGCTGTTAGCATCTTACTGTCTATATTTATTACCCATTGCTTTCCCCAAGCTTTAAGGAAGGCCCTTTGTTTTAGCTCCATCTCAGCTATTCTCCTGGAAATTAAAGTGAAAGTTCTCATTTCTACTCTGGGTCTGGCAGGTTATGGGGTTTAAAGGGGAAACAACTTTCTGAACACACTATAGGAAAGGGCAATGATGAATGAGTGTTTTAAGAAAGGAAAGATTTTCCCTCCACTGTGAAATTTGTAAGGTTAAGTTTTACTTTTTAAAGAAAGGTTCCTTTCATTTTATAACTCCAGCACCAGAACTAAAGCAGTAAGGGATTGAGGGAAGGGTACAAAGCTGTTACTTGTCTTTAAAGCCCCTGGGAATGAAGCTGGAAAATTCATGACCCTCACTCAGGGAAAATGGCATTTGGGAATATCGATTCAAGGTTTCAGAAGCACTCCACTTTATCCTGGCTGCTAACTATCCCTCAGCTAATATGCTAGATAAATAAATCCCTGAAGATATGAGTAGCTGAAACTTCAACCTTTGTAAAACAAGAGAAAAATGGAAAAATGTGAAAAGATTAATCCTATACAAGTAAAATCTAGTTTCAGAGTAAAATGCTCACTCATACAGGGAAATAGCTCCTTCAAGGCTAAATGGTTTCCCAAATTGAACTTCCTTTTTTAAATCTCACATGTCCCTCCTGTCCTTGAAACTCCTTTGCCACAAGGGAGTATTTGATTCCTTAGGAGTGCTTTGCATTATGTTTCTTGATTAGATCTGACACACTGAAGTTAAGCTAAATATTTCAACTAAGCATAAATATTTTAAATTAGGCCTTCAAATTTTGTGTACACAAAAGTATTCAAGTTGTTAGAGTAATTAATCTTGGGTAGATTACATCATTTTAATTTTCTTTTTGAATACTTGTGTATACTTCTAGGTTTTCCAAATTCCCTATAAGCAGCACATGTTATTTTCATAGATACAAGTATATATATGCTGTATATGCAAGTAATTTTTCTGGTCGAGGCATTCAGCCATCATCTTAAACAGATTATGTTGCCTTCTGAGATCTGGATACTTCAGCAATATTAATTGGCTTTTAGTATGTTCCAGACACAATACCAGGAATTGGGGATAAAATTAGAAGGAAAAAAGAAAAAAAAAACATGGTCCCTGTTTACGCAAAGAACTTACAGTCGAGGGGAGATGGATATGTTCTAAAACTTTACAGCTCAGTAAGTGCTCTGAGTTACTTGTCACAGTGTGCTACAAAAGCACAGAGGTGGTGCTTAAGTCAGCCGGGGACATTCAGAGATGTCTTGGAAGTCAGGGTTTGCCAAACGAGAAAAGCCAGTAGAGGACATTCCAGGCACAGGGACAAGCATGAAAGACACCTGAAGTGCTTAATTTTTTTCAGCCAGTCTAATTTCAAAGCACATTATCCTCATGAACTGGTTAGTCCATGTCAAATCTCTAAGGGTTATTTCTGTGAATACTAAATTTGGTTGATTAGATGTAGATGTTAATGAGAACCTTGTGTTGACATGATGGCTTGGCAAAAGAATATACACAGAGAAACTAGGACAAAGTCCTAAAGTATTTTAATTCTAGCCCAGAAGGGCATTCCAAGACAGAGTCCCAGGAATCCATTCTGCATCTAGTCCCAGAAATTTATTCTCCACAATTCCTGGGAGTTGTGTTTTGTGGGCTTCTTGAGACAGTAGATCTACTCTATATCTTCCCGATCCAGAAAAACACACAACACCCAGGTAGATACACACCCCACCACAAAAAATACACATACAGTTAACTTCCTAAGAGCTAATAGAAAGAAAATAAACCAGTAAACATAAGCCATCTCTCACTTCTGAAAGAGAAAAAAAAGCACCTCAAAATTATGTCCTATTAATATCTATAGAGCACCTTTAATTATCCTTGCTTTTACTCATTTATTTGGCAAATATTACCAGATACTGGGGATTCAAATCTGACTGAGACATGGTGTTTACCCTCAATAAATTGTAATTCAAAGACTAATAAGTGCTGTGATAGATGGAGAAGGACAGAATGTTTTAGTAGTATGGGCAAAGTGCATTTGAGTCACCCTGAGAGGGGGGTGTCATGGAGAGTTGTTTGGTTCTCCAGAAAACTGTAGAGAACTCCAAATAGCTAAATATAGTCATTGCAAAGGGTAAATGTGAAGGAGTGGCAGAAAACAAGGCTGAAAGTATATAGAAAATGGGGTCATGAGGATCTCGTGCTAAATTGAAGAATTTGAACTTTATCCTTGAAATCCATCAGGAGCCATTGAAGGATTTTAAAAAAGGAAATGGCATTATTAGAAAGATCAATATCACAGCAACGTTTGGGATATATTGAAAAGAGGCCACACCAGGGGCAAGAAAATCATTTAAGGGGCTTCTGCAGGAATCTAGTGATGTTTGATGAGTTAAAATTAGGATAGTTGCCAGTGACATAGGAGGGGAAGAATTTTAGAGATAGTGAGAAACAAGATCTTCACAACAACTTGAACTATCCACGATATCTACCTCCAAGGATACCTACCTCCAAGGATACCAACTCCAGGTTCTGAAGTATTTTAAGTATAGGGAGAAAAATCAAAGGAGAAAGCACTAATCTCAGAGCAGCTTCCATTTAGAATAAGAAGTCAAAAAAATAAATGCTCATAGAACAGACTAAAGATGTAATGGAGTTTGTTGGTGATAAACCATAAATTCTAGAGGGCACAATTTTGGAAAATTTTGGAAAGTCAGGGTGGGCGGTTTGATGGAGTATATTAAGAGAGAGACACAGCAGTTTAAACATAATCTTTCATATAAAGACAGGTTATCTGGAAGGTTTGAACAGGACGCGGCTCCATATGATCAGCTTTGGATGATTGAGGGAAGTGGTACAGCCATGTTAGCCAAAGTTATTTGGCCTTGAGACATTTTTTAAATCATAATTTATTGCTGGAACATCAGAACATGTTCATAAAATATGATGGGGTCTTTGAAAGCATGTAGTAAAAAAATGGTTTTAAGGACAAGTTAATTGTTAGAAGAAATTATTAACAATATTTTATTTGTATTGCTTTAGTTTACAATAGAGAACAAATAGAGGAATTAAACTGTTTTGTTTAGTAATAAAATAAAATGAAATCACAAATTAAATGATAAAGAGAGGGGCTGCACAGAAACCCTCCTACAATATGCCCGGAGGTATTCCCTCATCTCATCTATCTAACCTGGGTAATTTCTGCTCACCCAGTGTTCCTGCCTCCATGGCTGGCATCATTCTTATAGTTTCCTCAAAGGAATCTGAAGCTGATAAACATTTAAATTGAGAATAAGTAGACTCCTTGGAGTATTATATCTGAAGCTGATGGGGAGATTGAACTCCAGTCCCCAGTCCCATTTCCTAGCCTGAGCTCCACCTTCACCATGTTCTCTTCCTATCCTTAGTTTCATCCCAAACTATTAGGGGCAGCAGCATGATCTTGTCCTCAAAGTTAGGTAAATCAGGGTATGGATTTGGATTCCAGTCTATTTGGATGTAGAATTATACCGGCCCAAGTATTCAAACCATGGTTTAGAGGGGTGGGGGGAGAAGAGCTTTAGACTGGCACATCCTCTTGGCCCTACAGACTCTTCAGTCTGAGGAAAGAGGCATGAGTAGAGAAGACCTAAAGTGAAGGTCTTCTAAAGTGGAAGACTCTGGTCAGGGAGCCTCTTGCCCAGGTTTACGTATGATACTGCATCCAATAAGCCAGAAAGCAAATACATACTTCATGCCATCTATAGAATTTACATCAACTCAGAAGGAAAAGTATCATGGTCATTATTTCCAACAAGAGAGCTTAAAGCTTTAATATAGATTGTTTGTTTCAATATAGATTTTTCTCTCAGCAGAAATAGAATTCCTCATCCCAGCAGGAAATAAAAGGAATACTCAGATGGAAGTTTTAAGATAATTTAATGAAGGAAGGTGTGAGCATGTTAAGGGGAACTAAGAGATATGGAAGTACCCAGCCTGAAGGATAGGGGAAGGAACTGGTGCTATTAGGGTCTGATGAAAGCAGCCTGATAGGAACTATAGTTGTACCACATAGAGGCAGGAAGGGAACAGGTGGAAAATTGTCCCAAATCATTTCTCCTCGAGTCCTCTGGCCTCTTTGCCCATTTGGAAACCAGAGGGCAAAGAAATCCATGAATTGCAATTTATAGCATCACCCCTACCTATGTACCCACAAAGAACAGAGCAGAGAAGGGAGAGAAATGAATCAGGGGGTGGGAGGGAGTGAGGCAAAGAGAAAATAACTCAGCTTTCTTTTATAATCAGCATACACTCTGACCCCCAACTAGGAGTATGGAGACAATTCATTCAATGATCAAAAGATACACCAAAACTACTGCAATGTGCACATTTAAGAAGTGAATTTGTGCTCATTGGTCCTTTAATTGGTTGCTTTTTAAATTAAATTTAATTGTATGTGTGTGTTTGGAAACAAGGGTTACAGAATTCTGATCTACCCAGTGGAAAAAGTCCTTCAGCAAATTAGTCTTAAATTTTTTACAGAACTTTGGCTGAGAAGTGAGAAGAAAATCTATGTTATATCAAGTGTGTTCCCAGGTATTATCTAGAATATGAGGTGACTGTTGGCTGTCATTTCAGGGAGGAAGTTTACTAATAAATGGAACTAACTTCTATCCCACATTTCACTCAGACTTCTCTTGTAAGCACAATAAAATTAAATGTCTTGAAATTCATATTCAGAGAAATATATAAAATACTGTTTTATTACTAAATATTTTTGTCATGAAGACTAGGTTGATGATTTTGGGGGTTGAATTGTATCTCCCCAGGGATTAGGACTCAAATCCTAATCCCTGGTCCTGTGGGTTTCTTGAACTCATTTATAACTAAAATACTCAAAGATCCTATTAAGATGAAAAGGCCAAATTGAATCAGGGTGGACTGTATAATACTATACGTCTAGAGTCCTTATAAACAAAAGAAATTTAAAGATGGAAGTGGGAGCCACAAGAGGAGATGAAAATAGACAGATCAACATATCTCAGAGGCAAATATTGCTTTCCAACCAGACACCACCAGAATGTTACAGACTTCGGAAAAAGTCTGATCAACAAATACTTTAATTTTGGACTTCTAGCCTCCAAACGATGAATCAGTAAATTCCAGTTGTTTAAAGCAACCAATTTGTGGTATTTTGTTATAGCATCTCTGGCAAACTAAGGCAATGAAATATTGCTTATTCTTTCCAAGAACACTGATAGCTGTAGCCAACCTCTGTCCAAACATTGTTTTAATTTCTTGAAGTTTTGTGGTAAACCTGATGAGGTCTGAATATGATCTCAGTGATTTTCCACCCTAATTTATATTTATAGTAATCTTCTAACTACTTCTTCCATTGCCTCAATTGACTTAAATTTTAGTAGGAGAGATAGAATCTTAGAGAGAAAACATAATTTTCTGAAACTATGACTCTGTAGTCAGCAAATTTTCCCCCATACTCACTTTTGTTTGTTTGTTTGTTTTTGAGCTCTTCTTCTACTTCATTGCTTTAGTCAACATGATTTTCTGCCTAGGACTCTGTTTCCAGTAGCCTACATGTCAGCAGGTGGGGTTAATGTCCCTTTACTTCCCATTTCACTTTCAAAAAATTTTTCCTCACCTTCTGTTTAAAAATAACAATAAACCTACTCTCAAGTAATTATTAACATAAAGTTCAGGAAAGTGATTGTCTTGCAGTGAAGATGCATGGGAAGCAAACTGGAAGTGAATGGAGAAATTCAAGTCTTTGTGATGGAATCACAAGTGCTTGTTTTATTGTTGTGCTTTGAATCAAACTTATGCATTTTATGTTTTCTTTTAAGTAAGTGATATATTTCATAATTCAAAATTGTGTTTTGATTCCAATTTCTTAATCTTTTCCCTTCCCCGCTCCTACTCATTCTCCTCTACTCTGCTCCTGACCATTCCCCATCATTTATCAAACACCTTGGCACTTTACTTACATCTTCTCCACCCTCCTTCTGGCAATCCTCTTGGATGATTCATTATCTTTGATTTCCTTATCTCTGGTCATATTTTCATCCACTCAACTTCAGCAGCCTGCTTCTATAGTTTCATCTCAGATTTGCCATCACCATAAACTACTTCACCTTAAATGTCATTACATCTAGCATTCTGGTCTCTGATCTCAAACTCTACATTGTCCAGCTTCCATGTTCACCCCCACACAAAATAGACCTTTTTAACTTCGTGGGGACTTCCAATCATCTAACTACTTTTTCTGTTCTAATATATCAGCTCTTTCCATTTTTTATTTTCATTTTCAGTTAACATAGACTCCATGGCACATCATTTCAATAAGTCTTGTCAATGAGTTAAAATCTCTTGACTTATTCTTTTTTCACTCCATCAGTATTAAAACCCAAATAGTGGATACCCCAATATTGATATTATCTATGCCATGCCAGTGCAGCTAGCTCTATTCAAGGCATTTCCTTAGTAGGACAGACAGATACCTGTATAAATTCATGAAATCCAAATTCAAATGAACACAACTCTGCTGTAAAGTTCTTTTACTTTTCTTTCTCCAGCTGGCTTTCAACAATGACTTTAAAAATATATTTTATGTTCCTCAAACATCAAACCACTTCTTACCACCACCAACTCTCAAAAGGTGAATTTGCATTCTACATCAAAGAGAATACTGAAAATACCAAATATGAACTCTCTCATATACCCACTTTCAAATCTCAAGCCTACCTATATCTACATCTACATTTTTTCTCCCTTTCTGTCATAACTTTCTCTTACCTAGGACCAATCTTTCCACTTGGGCTATGATGCCATTTCTCCTGCTTTCCCAGTTACTTTGCACTACCTATTACCTCTTTTGGACATTTAAGAACATCTCAACTGGGTAAGTCCCATTAACATTTAAACATGTTCAAGCGCATCCTATCTTAAGAAATAAAAACTCTCTCCTGATACCACATGTCTCCAAGAGAGGAGAGGTGTTATGCACCTCTCTTTCAGAATCAAATTGCTTATTGAGAGTTATTAAACCTTGTTGTAATATCTTTACTTCCTACCTTCCTTCAACTCACTCTAATTAGTTTCTTCTATCAATCTACCAATGACATCCATGTTTCTAACTCCAATGAACATTTTCTGGTCTTTCAGGACTTTTAGTAGTAATTGTCATTTGTGGTTATTCTTGATTTGTGAATCATTCTCTTATACTGGTTCCCCAAAATTCTCCTAGCTTTCCTCTTACCTCCATAGCTGCTTCTAATCAGTCTCTATGCTGGGTTGAATAGTGTCCCTCCAAATTTCACATCCACCTGGAATCTCTGAATGTGATTTTATTTGGAAATAGGTCTTTGCAGATATAATTATTTAAGTTAAGATGAGGTCATACTTACTAGACTAAGGGGGGCTTAAATTCAATGACTACTGCCCTTACGAGAAAACAGAAACAGAAACACATAGACACAGAGATATACATGTGAAATGCCCCATGAAGACCGAGACAGAGATTGGAGAGAGACATCAGACAGATCCTTTCTCAAAGTCTCCAGGAGAAATCAACCTTCCTGACACCCTGATTTCAGGCTTGTAGCCTCCGGAACTGTGGGAAAATAATTTCTGGTTGTTTTTAAGCTCCCCAGTTTGTGGTATTTTAGTTATGGAAGGCTTAGAAACCTAATACAGTCTCCGTTGCAAGTTTATCTTCTTTGATCTAGTAACTAAACCTAGGACTTTTTCAAGATTCAGTCCTGGACCCTCTTTTCTTACCTTGTTTCTCCAGACAGTGTCAATTACGACATATTCCCAGATGAGTTAAATTTCTATCACCAATGCAGACCTCTCCTCTGAGTTCTTGATTACTTACTCTGAGGTCCAGACTTTCTATTCAACATCTCAACCTAATGCCAAGTGTAGTGACTCTTTGGGGCTTTATGAAGATCATTATTCTCACCCACAAACTCAGTATTACTTCCAGAGTTTCTTTTCTCAGGAAATGGAACAAACCTTTGTTCAGGTGAGCAAATAAGAAGCCATCCTTGACATCATTTTATCCCTCAGACCCCACATACAAATCATCATGATTTCCTGCTACATTTACTTCCTGTAGATACCTTGAAGCCATCTGCTTTTCTCTATCTCCACTGCCTTGACTCTACTTCAGCTGCATGTATCTCTAGCCTGGTCAAGATTTATGCTTGCCTGCCTGTTGTCTCCACATTCCACTTCAGCACCCCTGCCCACTCTACTTGTATCCAGAGACCTGAGTATTCTTTTTAAAACACTAATCTGATCATATCACTGCTTTAAAAAATTGAATGGTTTCTGAAAATTCATAGTATAAAAAACAAAATCTTAAGCCAGGACTTGCATGGTCCTTCCTCTACACTACCCTTCCTCCATGAACTCCAGTCACAGTGGCCTTTTCTAAGGCCTTAGAACTTGCTGTATGCCTTTTCACCACATGGTTTCTTCACAGACTATTCCATTTATCTGGAATAAAAGAATATTCTTCCTCATCTAATCCACCTTCCCTGCCCACCTCCCAAGGCCCAGTCCATTACCCCTCAACTTCACTAACACTTTCATCTCATAAACCCCTACTTATCTTTCAAGTCTCAGTTCCAATCACTACTTTAGGAAATCTTCTCTGCAGTTCCTGAATAGATCAAGTTCATTTATTTTATATATTTCTATAACTGGTTTGATTAATTATGGTCTCTTCAAATAGACTGTAAGTTCCATGAGGACAGGGGACTATGCATGGTTGTGTTAATCATTGTATTCCCAGCAACTACCAAAGCACTTAAAATATAGTAGGCTCTCAATAAAACTGTGTTGAATGCTATAAGATAGTATGTTAATTAACTTTTTCTGTACAACAATCAATCTCAAAATCCTTAATGGCAGGCAACAAGAAGAATTTGTTATTACACTCATGGGTCTGTAATTTGCCTCCAGTACAGGTAATCTAGTCTTTTGCTCAGCCAGGTTGCTCTGCCTTGGCAGGCCCATTAGCGTTCTATTGGCCACAAGTGGTACGGCTAAGTCCAATATTGGTGGAACAGAAAAATACACTTCCTCAGAGTAGAGGAGAAAGGGACTGATTATTTGCTGAACAATAATCTAAACTATCATTGAGAGATATGGAAATTACTGTAATACAATTTAGAAAATGTTAGATGGCATAAATACAGGCAACTGTTATTTAGGGGGGATGAAGAAAGCTGGGGCACAAGAAAATATTTTGTGAAAAGATTACCAGTTGAGAAAGTCCTTTCTTGAGTAATGGGAAGATTTGAACTTGAATAATAATAAGTTCCTAGATACCTCAACTGGATGAAAGAGCAAAAGCAAAGATCTAGAAATACGAGTGTGTGTGACGTATTTAAACTGTTTTATGGATGGACTATAGAGTACTTGCCACAGAGGAAGGAGAGAGAAATGGTGGAGATTTTGTTTGATGGTGGTTAGTTAGTAATGGTTTTTAAGCAGCAGAGTAACATGATCAGAATTGGGCTTTGAGATTCTCAATTTTGCAGAATTTTGGAAGGAAAATTACTGAAGGTAGAGATAACCACTAGTATTACTTCTAGAACATTTGTGAAGACGTGACAAACACTTGATCCAGAAAAGTATCGATAAGAACTTAGCAATTAGTTGGCTATGGAAGGTGTAAAAAAGAAAGAAACATCAAAGATGACTTAAAAGATTGGAAGAGAATGGTACAATAATAGATATCACACACATGTAGATGAAGAAATGTAGGGAAGTTGGACATCCAGGTGATGGTGTCTGATGGGTGTGAAGCTTAAAAGGGAGAGCAAGGCTTGATACAGAGATTCATTCATCCACTTAAAACCCATGTGTTACTCTAATCTTTTCAGAAGTCATACCTACCTTGCTACATATCATGTGCCAAGCATCTTACAGGGTTCTTTGTTTAGAACAGGCTCTCAGTATATACTTAAATGAAAGCTGAGCAATGGCCCTACTGTGGTAAAAGGAGAAACACCGCATGCTTTCAATGAGTGCACAGTCTAGATTAGAAAGTTACCATAGTAGAAGGTATGACAGGCGCCAATAAGAAGAAATGCAATGCTTAAAATACTTTACCCAACACTAACTCCCCCCAATGGCAAAATCTTAGTAAACATGGGCATGAAGGGAAGGAGAATAAGGTGGAAATTAGAGCCACAGAAAGAGTAATTACAGAAAGGAGGGAAAGTAACTCCAGGGAAGCCATGGTAAGAGAGAATTTTCATGAGGTCATAGAAGTGAAAAGAGTATTAGAATTTCAAATAGGATGAGAAATAAGAACATTTTATTTGATTTGACAACTAGCAGCTATGATCTCTTTTAGGAGTTAAGACAGTTGAAGCAGAAACCAGACAGCAAGATATTAAAGAAATAGGAAGTAATATATGAGAGAAGGTGATAAGTGCAGTCTAAACTTTTTTAAAAGTTTGACAGTAATTGAAAGATAAGGAATAAATAGTAATTAAAGAGGTTTTAATTATTGAATTAAAATAATTCATAGCCATGTGATGAATGACTGACACTTTTCTTTGGTTTTTCCTTGTTCAGTTATTCCACAATCTGTACCAGATATAATCCCTACCTCTTTCTTTTTTCAGAAACTTACAAATTAAATCCTACCTTAGTTTTTTGCTCCAACTCAGACCCCACACCTATATTTCAAGCATTATTCTATAGGTCCTTCCTTGTAATATTCATTCTGTGCTTCAAGCAAACTGATTAGTTTTTTATCCCCCTTTCCTTTACCAAAAAAAAAAAAAAAAAAAATCTCACCTCTGTAAATTTGCTCATATACATCTCTCTACTTATATTGCCCTTGTTTTTGCAATTTTGTCTTTCCCACAAGGTCCCTGATCCGTGAAGTCTTTCTTAGTCCCCCCAAACCACCATCATTTTCCTATCTTCTGAATAGAAAGGGAAAATAAAACAAAGAATGAAAAGCAAATAAGTATAGATACCACAGATATTTTTTAAATAAGATATTTTAACAAAATTCTATTCTAAAAAATTGATAGTCTAGATGAAATGGATGTATTTTATGGAAAAAAACATAAAATGCCAAAATTGGTGCAAGGAAATTAGATAACTCAAATGGACAAATAACCATTAAAACAATTGAAATTCTCAGATCCAATTTGTGACTGTGTGATTGTGAAAACCTTGTGTCTGATGCTCCTTTTATCTACTTTGTCAACAGGTGAGTAGCACATGTGGAATAAAAATAAATAATAGGGAGAACAAATGTTAAAATAAATTTAGTTTGAAATGCTAGTGATCAATGAAAGGGAGGGGTAAGTGTATGGTATGTATAATTTCTTTTCCTGTTTTCGCTATATTTCTTTTTCTGTTGTCTTTTTATTTCTTTTTCTGAATTGATGCAAATGTTCTAAGAAATAATCAAGATGATGAATATGCAACTATGTGATGATATTGTGAATTACTGATTATATTTGTAGAACGGAATGATCAAAATAGGAATGTTTGCGTTTATTTGGTGTTTTTTTGTATTTAAATAAATAAATAAATAAAAACACAGGAAACCTGTCTTATATTAACTATTCCTTATATTAACTGTTTCTTTAAAAATATCTATGACAAGGCTGCCTAATAGATTTTTAGTATGCTATTGTAGACGGTGTAGCTTTGAGTCTAAACTTTGTTATATACTGTACAAAAGAAAGTTGTGGAAACTTTTCACTTACAAACACAGATGCCAAAATCTTAAATAATATTTGTTTACCTATCCAAAATGTATGATTGAATAAAGTTTATCCCAAGATTGCAAAAACTATTGAACAGCAGCAAAGATGACCAATATATTTTACCACATCACTGGGTACAAAGCAGATAACCACATGATTTCTCAAATGATGCAGAAAAAATATTTGACAGAATTTGATGCCTACTTATTAATTAAAAACTAAATCAAAATAAAATCTCAAAAGTAAGAATAGAAAACTTGGAACTGCCATAATTTCATAAAGCCTGTATGCCAAAAACCTATGCCAAAAACAAAAAACCCAACTGCCTACTAATACCATTAAAACAAATCAGCAAGTTTTATAAAATGTATTTGCAAAAATTAAAACCATTCCTCAACACTAGCAATAACCAACAACAAAACAAGGGTCTATTCACAATAGCACTATGGCCCGAATTTAACTTTATAAAGAATGCTTAGAAATTGTATGGAGTAATATGTGAAACTTCATTAAAGTTCATGAAAAAATAAGAATAAAAAATTAGGGGGTGCAAGGGTAGTTCAGTGTCAGAATTTTTGCCTGTCATGAGGGTTCCATTCCCCACCCAGGCACTTCCCAAACAAACAAACAAAAAATTCAACAAATGATGCTGCAGTAACAGGATACTCACCTGGAAAAATAATGAATGTGACTTTGCCATACAGTATACAACAACAAAAAATTAATATTCCATGTTCATGGTTGGATGACTTAATATCTACATACTTCAAAATCATTTCAATAAAAATTCAGTCATATTTTTTACTACTTTTCTGAGAACTTTCAAATCTTTTCTCTTGCATCACAATTATTGTGTACTTATCTTATTGTCCTTCCTAAACTAAATCATTTGAGGATAAGAATCATGTCTTTTCCTTTTAAAAGTTCCTTCATAGCATCTAACATTGTGCCATATATGATAATTGCTTAAAGGGATATATACTGATGAAAGGGGAGGAAAGAAGCAATGAAGGTACATTTTCCATTTTTCATGATTTTTCTTATGAGGATTTCTTAAAATAGATGCGTAAAAAGTGCCTCACCAAGACTGAAGAACTTCTCAAATTTTTTGTTCTGCTATTGCTTTTAATGTTATGATTAAATATATCCTAAACTGAATAAAAAGCCATGTGATTTAGCATATTTAGAATTACATCTCATTTAATTTCTAAAGAAATATTTCACTGACTGTTTCATATTGATTTTTAATCCAGTTCAGGTGCCTATGTATATGGCTATTTTCTCACAATAAAAGCTTTGGGGAAATTGCTATGCATTATGTCATTTAAAAAAATTATATACATTTCTGTTCCTTCTCTTTTACACACAAAGAAACGTGCACCTCTATTTTGTTTCTAAATTACTTACAAAATCAGTGTCTCTTTAAGTAGAGTATGAATCAGGCAATGCATCTGGCAAATTACTAGCTTCTGTAATGTTCAGCTATGTCCTCAATAGAAAATAGAATCAGTATATTCAACAAAATTATCCAATAGTATAAGGATTATGTCGTCTATGAAAATCTAAAATTCTCTGTACATTAATTTAAAAAACCAAAAATTAATGAAATATTAGTACTCCAAATTATTCTCAGTAATTAGTTGAGGACAGAAAGAGACTAAATATCTTTCTTAGAGTCAAAAAGTTGGTGAATGAAAGCACAGCAGTCTCAGTCAATCAATCAATCAATTATGTGTTGTCTGCCCATAACTTTTTTGTTCTTAGCATTATCCCACTAGTCATGTGTGCTGGTTTGAAAGGAAGTATGCCCCCTAAGAAAAGCCATGTTTTAATATAAATCCCATTTCATAAAGGTAGAATAATCTCTACTCAATACTGTATGTTTGAAACTGTAATGAGATCATCTCCCTGGATGATGTGATTTAGTCAAGAATGGTTGTTAAACTGGATTAGGGGATGACATATCTCCACCCACTTGAGTGGGTCTTGATTAGTTTCTGAAGTCCTATAAAAAAGGAAATATTTTGGAGAATGAGAGACTCAGAGAGAGCAGAGAGAGCAACACTAAAAAACAGAGAATCCACCAGCCAGTGACCTTTGGAGATGAAGAAGGAAAACGCCTCCCAAGAAGCTTCATGAAACTGGAAGCCAGGAGAGAAAGCTAGCAGATGACGCCATATTCGCCATGTGCCCTTCCAGCTGAGAGAGAAGCCCTAACTGTGTTCTCCATGTGCCTTCTCACTTGAGAGAAAAACCCTGAACTTCATCGGCCTTCCCTGGATGCCTTAGATTGGACATTTCTATAGACTTGTTTTAATTGGGACATGTTCTTGGTCTTAGAACTGTAAACTAGCAACTCATTAAATTCCCCTTTTTAAAAGCCATTCTGTTTCTGGTATATTGCATTCCAGCAGCTAGCAAACTAGAACATCATGCAAGGATAAATATGAACAAAGTCATATAAAATAACCAGCCCTGCAAAGACAGAGGACTATAATATTGTATTCTCTTTTACAAATTTCTCATCAGTGGAATAGCAGTTTCTCAGTTTCTAGAGCTATTATCTGGAACCTGTTACTTCTGTGAACCTGCTATTTTGCATGTATATTAGAGATAATGCCTCTTTATAAGGCTGTTGAAAAATTAAATGATAAATGAAAGTCTCTTCTAAGTGACCTAACTATAGTAACTGATTGAAGCACTTTTTCTTCTTCTTTTTAAAACAATTATGACTTCATAGTCTCTACCATCCCAATTCTATCAAAACAGGAAAAAAATCATGTACATAATTATTCTTGGACCAAAACTAGTTTACACAATTTTTCAAAAAATCTTTCTAAGTTATTCTACAATCAAGGTTATATATAACTATATAAAAGAAATATTGGGCTTGATTTCCAAGGAAGATGGCAGAGAAGGTAGCTCTAGGACCTAGTTCTTCCACCAAAGCATTTATTAAATAGGCAGAGATTTCTTGAAACAACTGTTTTGAGTCTCTGGGGGCCAAGAGAACACTTGGCACACTTGGCAGCATCCAGAAAGGAAAAAGATGAAGATCCTAATGAACTATGGTAAAAAAACAAAAAAACAAGGAGTTGCTCTCTCTGTGCAGGAGCTGCCAACACCCATTACCCACTCTCATAATAGGCCACACTGGGATCCAGTCCCCGCCTGGTTACCGCTATTAGAAAGGGTCAGAAAAATCCTCTTCCCCAAGAACAAGAATCGGCATGGTCAAGCACTCATGATTTTTGATTTGTGAATTTATATAGCTAGGTCCTGGTTTTGAACTACTATTTCAACCTCCCTCTGAAAAAGGTGGGAGCAGCCACCATTATTTCAACACAGTCCTTGACAGGGGCAGAGGCAGTGGAGATTTAAGGACACAGTGCCTCCACAGGGCTCTGGGAATAGTTTGCTGAAATGTGGCATTTGCTAGGCAGGCCAGGAAAGTACAGCTTTATGGGGCTGTCAAAGAGACTTTTAGTGTCTTTACTAATCTCCTCCATAGAGGACTTTGAAGCTGGTCTATGCTTCCTTCACAGGTCCCTGGCCTTGGCCCTATTCTGGCTGGAAGATGCTGACTTGGGAGAGTCTTCTTTGGGGTAACCTGTCTCCCAGAATTTGCTCTCCAAGCAAAAGCAGTTAGAGACAATGAAAGGAGCAGAAAACTATCGAGGCAAAACAAAACAAGCAGAACAGATCAAGATTCCCAGAGAAGGAACAGAGGAAAGAAAGCTTCTACTAAAGGTAAAATAACTGCACAAATAATAAAATCTTAAAAATTGTACCAATAAACTAGGACAAGAAGCATATGAATAAGAGTTGAAAAAATCTGCTGTTAAACATGGGCTATTCTAAGAGTCTAGAATAAGCTGAAATAAGCTGTTTTAAGGCATCAAAGAAAAGCCTTAAAACAAAGCCAATCAACAATAAAATCCTAGGAAAGAGAGAAACTGACCTTCAGAGTAAATTCATCAAGATAATCAGATACCTAGACATCAGCAAAAAATTAAAACACATACTAAGAAGCAGGAAGATATGGCCCAGTCAAGGGAAAAAATTAAAAATAAAATTTAACAAATGAGTATGACTGCTGAATCATTACACTGATATTTTATTTTAGTCTCCAGTGTCTTCGATCAGTTAAAAGGAAAAACCTGAAATTTTTCAACTGTAATCCATACCAAACTTTGAAATTTGTTCTGTAACTATTTTTTCAAATGTACTTTGAAATGTATTCTTAT
The DNA here is from genome assembly GCF_023851605.1 of Tamandua tetradactyla. Lineage (NCBI taxonomy): Eukaryota > Metazoa > Chordata > Mammalia > Pilosa > Myrmecophagidae > Tamandua > Tamandua tetradactyla. Next base: position 72,706,227 of record NC_135345.1, on the reverse strand, counting down.
TTGTACATGTTTTATTTCACAATAAAAAATGTTTTAAAAAGAAATACAAGCTTGTTATAGAAAAAATAGAAAAAAAATAAAGCAAAAAGGAATAACAGAAGAAAAGTCTTCCAAAATATTGAAGAGGAGGAAACACTACCCAACTCATTCTGAGGCCAATATCATTCTAATATCAAAGACAGATAAAGATACAAGAAAAGAAAATTACAGACCAATTTCTCTTTTGAATATGATGCAAAAATCCTCAATAAAATACCTGCAAATCAAATCCAATAACACATTAAAAGAATTACACACCATGATCAAGTAGGTTTTATCTCAAGTATTTAAGAGTGGTTCCACACAAGAAAATCAGTGTGATACATCACATTAATAATATGAAGGAATAAACCATAATTATTTCAATTGATACAGAAAAGGCATTTGAGAAATCCAGCATCCTTTCTGGATAAAACATTTTTAAAAACAGGAATAGAAGGAAAGTTCCTCAGCATGATAAAGGATATACATGAAAAACCCACAGCCAACATCCTAACCAAAGATGAAAAACTAAAAGCTTTTCCTTTAAGATCTGGAACAAGACAAGGATGCCCACTGTCACCACTGCTGTTCAACATTGTGCTGAAAGATTTAGCCAGAGCAGTTAAGCAAGTAGAAGGAATAAAAGGCATCCAAAATGGAAAGGAAAAAGCAAAACTTTCACTATTTTCAGATGACATGATCCTAAATATAGAAAGCCCCAAACAATCTACCACAAACCTACAAGGGCTACCAATTAGCAAAGTAGTGGGATACAAGGTTATATTTGAGACACACAAAAATTACTAGAGTCTCTATTCACTCATAATGAGAAATTCGAGGAGGAAATAAAGAAAAAGTTTCCATTTGCAATAGCAACAAAAGAATAAATATCTTGGAATAAATTTAGCCAAGGATGTAAAACTTATACACAGAACAATTCAAAACATTGCTTCAGGAAATCAAGAAAGATGTAAAAAAAATGGAAAGACTTTCAATGCTTATAGATTGGAAAACTAAATATCGTTAAGATATCAATTCTACCCCAATTGATTTACAGATTCAGTGCAATCCCAATCAAAATTCCAAGAGCCTATTTTATGGAAATGAAAAAAAAGCCAATTGTGAAATTTATTTGGAAGGGAAAAGGCTCTGAATAGCCAAAAACATATTGAGAAAGAAAAATGAAGTTGTAGTCCCATGTTTCCTGGCTTTAAAGCATATTACAAAGCTACAGTGGTCAACACAGCCTGGTGCTAGCAAGGATAGATATATTGACAAATGGAATTGAATTCCGAGTTCAGAAATAGACCGTTACATTTATGGTCAATTGATTTTTGACGAGGCTGCCAAGTCCACTCAATAAGGAAAGAATGGTCTCTTCAACAAATGGTGCTCAGAGAACTGGGCTTACACATGTAAAAGAATGAAAAGACCCTATCTCACACCTTATCTACAAACTCACTCAAAATAGATCTAATGTCCAAATATAAGAACTAGGACTATAAAATTCCTAGAAAAAAAATGTAAGGAAGCACTCCAAGATCTTGTGGTAGGCAATGGTTTCTTACACTTTGCACACAAACCACAAGTAATGAAAGAAAAGAAAGAAAGAAAGAAAGGAAGGAAGGAAGAAGGAAGGAAGGAAGGAAGGAAGGAAGGAAGGAAGGAAGGAAGGAAGGAAGGAAGGAAGGAAGGAAGGAAGGAAGGAAGGAAGGAAGGAAGGAAGGAAGGAAGGAAGGAAGGAAGGAAGGAAGGAAGGAAGGAAGGAAGGAAGGAAGGAAGGAAGGAAGGAAGGAAGGAAGGAAGGAAGGAAGGAAGGAAGGAAGGAAGGAAGGAAGGAAGGAAGGAAGGAAGGAAGGAAGGAAGGAAGGAAGGAAGGAAGGAAAGAAAGAAAGAAAGAAAGAAAGAAAGAAAGAAAGAAAGAAAGAAAGAAAGAAAGAAAGAAAGAAAGAAAGAAAGAAAGAAAGAAAGAAAGAAGCTAAAATTAAATACTTTTGTGCACCAGAGGATTTTGTTAAGAAAGTGATGTGGGAGCCTATTCTACGGGAAAAAATATTTGGAAGCTACAAATGTGATTAGAATTTAAAATCCGGAAATATAAAGAAATCTTACAACCCAATTAAAAAATGGGCAAAAGATTTGAACAGACCTTTCTCCAAAAGAGGAAATGCAAATGTATAAATAGTGCCTGAAGAGATGCTCAACATCACTACACATTAGGGAAATGCAAATCAAAACCACAATAAGATATCATTTCACATTTACTAGAATGGACACTATCTAAAAAAAAAACACAAAAAACTATGAGTATTAGAGAGAATAAGGAGAAATTGGAACACCCACTCATTGCAGCTGGCAATGTAAAATGGTAAAGCCACTGTGGAAGACAGTTTATCAGTTCCTCAGGAAGTTAAGTAGAGAATTACCATAGGATCTGGCAATCCTGCTACTAAGTATATACCCAGAAGAACTGAAAGCAGAGATGCAAACAGAAATTTTCACACTGATATTCATAGCAGCAGTATTCACAATTGTCAGAAGATGAAAGCAATCTAAGAGCCTATCAACAAATGGATAAGCAAAATATGTTATATACATGGAATGGAATATTACTCAGCTGTAAAAAGAAATGAAATCCAGATGCATGTGACACATGGATGAATCTTGAAGACATTATGTGGAGTGTAATAAGCTATACACAAAAATTGTATGATTATACCATTATGAACTAATTATAATAAGCAAATTAATAGCATTGGAATCTAAAATATAGGTTACCAAGAGATAGACTGTGGTCAGAGAATGGGGAATTGATGCTTAATTTGTACATAATTTCTATTTGTGTGGATGGTAAAGGTTTGGAAATGGATAGTGATGATGGTAGCACTTTATTGTGAGTATAATCAACAGTGCTGAATTGTGTAGTAGAATGTGCTTAAAAGAGAAAACCTTAGGATGTATATATTACTAGAATAAAAATTAAAAGATAAAGCATAAGACAATACAACACAATAACCCTATTGTAGACAATAGACTATAGTTAATAGTACATCTATAAGAACAGTCTTTCATGAATTCTAACAAATTTATGCTACTAATACAAAGTGGCAATATTAGAGGGTTATATGGAGAAAAAGCATCTAGTATAAATAATGGATGATAGTTTTAATAATTTTTCATCAATTATAACAAAGGCAACTACTGTTTAAAAATAGTCCAATTTATTTTAAAATGTTATCATTAATAGTAACAAATGCTCCACACCAATGCAAGGAGTTGCTGGGTGATGTTTGGGAATCCGGTATTTCACCTAAGATTGTTTTGTAAACTCATTAACTGCTCTAATAAGAAAAAAAGTGAAAAACTGAAGGGAAGAGGAGGTTAAAGAAGGGAGAGAAAGGGCAGGTGGCCGTGGTAAAGTGGAAAAAGCTCCCTAGGTTAAGTGTCCTTGTCACCTTTACCATTAACTACCTTTGTTACCTGAGGAAAATTACCCAGGTTTCTGAACCTCAATTTCTTCATTTATTGCATAAAGAGGTTTGAATAAAATCCTTTCCTCCCCTTACATTTAATGAATCTAAATTGTTTACATTTTCTTTCAAAAACCAAGCCGAACATTTTGTTTAAATTGACCCCAACTTTACCAAGAGAACTTGGAGTGTCTTAATATCTTGTCTTTTTTTTATCTAGGAAGAGAGCAAAGTATATTCAAATTTTTCCTTTAACCAAACCTGAGCTGCTACTCTATTGTAAAAATGATTTATGTCTATTTCATATGACATACACCCTAAAAAACTGTTGTTTATCAGAAATTCAAATTTAACTAGGCACCCTATATTTTATATGGTAACCCTTTATCTACCCTTACTTTGACAGCTATGCAATTCCTTAATTATTTCTGTGTAGGATAATTAACTGAGCAGTATACTTTTTGGTCTGTATACTCCATCTCAATGAAAACCTTTTTTTAAAAAAGAAATATTAGATGGGTTGTTTAAAGAAACATCTACTATGTGACTATATATCATAGTGAAAATAATTATTTATGCATATCCTAAATTTGACATGTTAACTGTGTTGTAAATTTATTACAAAAGGTAAGGTGTGGTAAAACAGTGCCAGATTAGAAGTCAAGAGAACTTGCCTGTAACCCAGTCTCTGCCAGTATTTAATCATGTTGCTTGGGGTGAACAACTGAATCTCCCAGACTCTCAACTGTAAACTGAAGGGCTGAGTTCAGGATTTCTGAGGTCCATCAGTTTCTCTATGCTATTACAGATGCTCAGTCTTAGCAAATCATATCTTGCAACTTACCCACAATTACTCATGACCTTATCACTCCCCAGAAGTTTGCTCATAGGAATTGGAAACATTGCCTAAAAACAAAGGCATAGACTCTGAAAACATGAGTTATGTACATTCAAAAGCTCACAGATATATACAGAAATATTACTCCTTAACTCCTCTGAATTGTTATATCAAATCAGTTTATCTCCACTATGTGTCTGATAAAGATAAAAGAAATTTAAAGGGTAAGAGTACTTACTTTTTGCATCTAGTAAACAGAAATAATTAAGCCAATTTTCAGAGTTGACAGTAGATGTGTTACTGCATCTCCAACTTTCAAAATATGAACATTATAAATGATGAAGATACTTGAGGTATCCTAAATTTTATTTTTAGTTCCCTGAGGACGGTATCCTTTGAAGCCATATTTACTTGCTGCTAATCAACACAGTTATCTGAAGAGAACACAATTCATTCATATCATTCACACACTGCATCTTGTATTCAAAAACAGCCCCCAAGTTAAATCCCTCCACTTGTGCAAAGGATTCCAGCTCTTTTCATCAACTCAGAAATTGCTGCAGTAATGCTTCTCTAACCCACATACATTTCCCCTTTATTGAATATTTCCCATCTATGTATAAAAATAATGCAATTTCTTGCATAAAACACTAAACTTCTCTTTACCACATATCTCCTCAAGCTACTGCTTCTCTTCCCTTTACAGAAAAATTCCCCAAAACACTTGCCTATATTTGCTAGCTCCAATTGTTCTGCATTCATTCTCTTTTTAGTTCTATCAGTCACCCTTTTGCTGCTGCTTATTTATTAAAATAGTTATTGTCAAGGTCAACCATTATTTCTATGATGCTATTCTAATGGTTGAGTTCAGTTCTCATTTGAATTGACATATCAACAAAATGTGACATAGATGGTCAATTCCTCTTCCTGGAATCAGTTTCTTCATTTGGCCTCCAGGGAAATTATAATAATAACAATAGCAAGTTAACAAATGCATGCAATGTTCCATTTTGTAGTTCATCTGCACCTACATGATGCATCTGGTTGTTCATAAAGGCTATACATATAAATTCATCTTTGATATGGTAAAGATTACTGCCCTTACATCTTTTTGGTCTTGGGTGGAGTTTCTGCAATTCCTTCTCAGATGGGGTAACATACACTTTTTTCAATTTACTGTCTTAACCAAAACACGGAATGGAAAAGAACAGTGGAGAGAGGCAATTTTAGAGGCTTCCACTGACCTTTCGTAATAGAATCGCTTTACTCCACAAGTCAGGAACTAAAAGTGGCGGTTTTGTCAGTTACTGAGTGTAGCCACCATGATAAAACACACAAGAACTGAAGAAATTACCATAGGTAAGTCATGGGTCAGAACAACTTTGATTTGGATTTGTTCCAAGGCTGTGTTTATTTCTAGTCCTTCATATGCAGATCTAATAAGGGAGTCATAGCATTAGAGACCATGCTATTGTGACTCCTGGTATTCGTATTGATTCAACCCCCCAAATCCAATAATCCTTGTAGGATTTGAGTGTTCCCTTAACCCTGATATACAATATTCCAGTAAATGGCCATGGGGCTCTTAAGTGAAGGATTGGTAAACAGCTTCTGGAAATATTGTAGTGGTATTTCATAGTCTTTCCTCAAGGTACTCCAGCTTTCTCTCCAACCAATAGGCTCAGGTTTGGAAATTTGATAGGGGAGATATTTTTATTGAAATAGTTAACTTCAATTCTCTATTCACAAACACTTATTTAGTTTTATAATTCAAGAAACACTCCTATTAGCTGCCCATCACCCTTGCTTCTAAAAAACCATGGGCCATTAGCCATTGTCACTGATTCCTATGGGTCCAGATCCTATGGTTGCTAACCAATGGTGCTGCCCAATGGCAATCGAGGCGACTTTGCCCCTGGAAGTTAAGTGCAGTCAATGTGCCTTTTCTATACTATAATCCTAGCTTCGTCATTATACTAGAGAGTTCAGATCTGTAGTTAGCAACTTCTACCATCAGCTTTTTTTTCTAATATTAGCGATCCACAAAGGTGTAAAATGGGTTCTGATTGTGGATTTAACTTGCATTTCCTTAATGGCTAGCAATGTTGACCATCTTTTTGTGTGTTTATTGACAATTCATATATCTTCTTTAAAGAATTATCTATCAAGCTCTTTGCCCATTTTTTAATTGGGTTGTCTTTTTGTTGCTGCATTGTAAAAGTTCTTTATATATTCTGGATATTAAACCCTTATCCAATGTATTGTTTGAAGCTATTTTCTCTATTCTGTGGTTGTCTTTGCAGTTTCTTGATAATTTCTTTCAATGCATAACAGTTTTTAATTTTGCTGAAGTCAAATTTATCTACTGTTTCTTTTGTTGCTGTTGCTTTTGATATCATCCCTAAGAATCCATTGCAAATCCCAAGTTATAAAGATTTGCCTCTATGCCAACTGCTAAGAGTTTTATAGTTTTAGTCCTTATATTTAGGCCCCAATCCATTTTGAGTTGGTCTATTTTAACTTGATTTTGCATATGGTCTGATGTGGGGGTCTCATTTCATTGTTCTGTATGTGTATATTCTGTTTTTTCCAACACCATTTGCTGGAGAGACTATTCCTCCTGCATTGCATGTCAGAAATCAATCAGCCTTAGATGTGTGGGTTTATTCCCAGACTTTGTATTCTGTTCCACTGATCTATTTGTCTTTCTGTGTGCCAGTACCAAACTATTTTGAAGCTATTGTCACTATGTAACATAATTTGAAACTAAGTGAGTCCTCCAACCTTGTTCTTCTTTTTCAAGATTGTTTTAGTTGTTCAGAATTCCTTGCAATTCCAGATAGATTTGAGAATTGGTTTTTCCATTTCTGCAAAACAGGCTTCTGGAGTTTTAAAGGGAATGCACTGATTTGTATATTGTTTTGGGTAATATTGGCATACTAACAAGGTTAATTCTTGCAATCCATGAACATGGAATTTCTTAACATTTATTTAGGGCATCTTTAATTTCTTTCAGCAATGTTTTTTCATTTTTAGTAAACAAATCTTTTACATCCTTAAATTTGTTCCTAAATGTTTTATTATATTAGATGTTATTATAAATGGAATTGTTTTCTTAATTTCCTCTTTGGATTGTTCACCAGTATACAAGAAAACAATCGTTTTTGGTGTGTGTTGAATTTGTACACTGCCACTTTTATGAGTTCATTGATTAGCCCTGACAAATTTCTTATTGATTCCTTTGGATTTACTATATATAAGACCATGTCATCTGCAAATAAAGGTACTTTTCCTTTTTTTCTTTCCAATTTGGATATCCTTTATTTCTTTTTCTTGCTTTGTTGCTCTGGCAAACACTTCTAGTACAATATTGAATAGCAGTGAGGGAAATGTGAATCCTTGCCTCATTTCTGATCTTAGAGGGCAAGATTTAATTCTTTCACCAATGAGTACAATGTTAGCTGTGGGTTTTTCATAAACAGCCTCTATCATTTCCCTTCTATTGCTACTTTTCTGAGTGGTTTTATGAAGAAAGGAGCTGGATTTCATTGAATGCCCTTTTTGCTCGTATTGAGATAATCATGTGGGTTTTTTTTCTCCTTTCATTCTATTTACATAGTGTATTACATTGATTTTTGTATGTTGAGCCACCATTGTATTCCTGGGATGAATTCCATTTTTCCTTGCTGTATTATCTTTCTAATATGCCATTGGATTCAGTCTGGTAGTATTTTGTTGAGGAATTTTTTGTATCTATATTCATAAAGAATATTTGTCTTTAATTTACTTCTCTTGTGATGTCTTCATCAAGCTTTGATATCATATTAATGCTGCTGGATTTACAGAATAAATTAAGAAGCATTCCTTCCTTTTGAATTCTTTGAAAGAATTTGAGAAAGATTGGAATTAACTCTTCTTTAAATGTTTGGTAAAATCCACCAGTGAAGACCTCTAGTACTGGACTGTTCTTTGTTGGAAAATTTTGTTATTATTGATTCAGTCATTTTACTTATTATAACTTTTGGTGTTCTTTCTATTTCTTCTAGAGTCAATTGAGTAATTGATATTATTCTAGGAATTTTTCCATTTTTTCCTAAAATATTCTCCTATAATCTTTTTCATTTCTATAAGGTCATTAGTGATGACAGTATTTCCTTTCTGATTTTAGTTATTTCCATCTTTTCTCTTTTTTAATATGTCAGTCTATGTAAAGGTTTGTTGATTTTATTTAGTTTTTTCAAATAACTTACTTTTTAACTTTGTATTGTGTAATGTAACATATATACAAAGCAAAGAAATAAAAAGCACTCTTCAACAAGTAGTTACAGGACAGGTCCCAGAGTTTGTCATGGACTACCATATGATTCTCTCAGATTTTTCCTTCTAGCTGCTCCAGAATATAGGAGGCTAGAAGGCTTAAATATTTTTTATCACCAAAATTGACTTTTTCTTTCTTTCTTTTTTTTGTGAAAAATGTGCCAGTTTGAAAGGATATATGTACTCTAGAAAAGCCATGTTTTAATCCTAATCCCATTTTGTAAAGGCAGCCTACAGTACTAATCCCTATTCAGTACTGTATATTTGAAACTGCAATTTGATCATCTTCCTGGAGATGTGACTCATTCAAGAGTGGCTGTTAAACTGGATTAGGTGGAGACGTGTCTCCACCCATTTAGGTGGGTCTTGATAAATTTCTGGAGTCCTATAAAATAGGAAACATTTTGGAGAAAGTGAGAGATTCTGAAAGAGCAGAAAATGATATAGCTAAGAGAAGCACAAAGTCTACCAGTCAGTGACCTTTGGATATGAAGAAGGAAAACACCTCCCGGGGAGCTTCATGAAACAGGAAGCCAGGAGAGAAAGCTAGCAGATGATGCCAGGTTTGCCACATGCCTTTACAGATGAAAGAGAAACCCTGCCTGTGTTTGCCATGTGTCTTCTCACTTGAGAGAGAAACCTTGAACTTCACTGGCCTTCTTGAACCAAGATATCTTTCCATGGATGCCTTAGATTGGACATTTCTATAAAGTTATTTTAATTGGGACATTTTCTCAGCCTTAGGACTATAAACTTACAACTTACTAAATTCCCCCTTTAAAATTCATTCAGTTTCTAATATATTGCATTCTGGCAGCTAGCAAACTAGAGCAAAAATAACATACATACAAAAAAGCAATAAATTTCAAAGCACAGCACCACAATTAATTGCAGGACATAGTTCAGAATTAGACATGAGTTACAATTCCACAATTTTAGGTTTTTAATACTAGCTGCTCTAAGATATTGGAGACTAAAAGAGATATCAATTTAATGATTCAGCAATCATATTCATTTGTTAAATCCTATCTTCACTGTATAACTCCACCATTACCTTTGATCTTTCTATCCCTCTCTTTAGGGGTGTTTGGGCCAAGGCCATTCCAACTTTGTCATGTTGGAAGGGCCTGTCACCAATATGAGGTAGGGAGATGGAACTATCCAATGTTCTGGGGAGGCTGGGCCCCCTAGGTTTCAGGACCCATCCAGTCCAGGGACCCATCTGGAATTTGTAGGCCTCTGGAAAGTTACACAAGCGCATGGAACCCTTGAAGAATCGTACATATTGCCCTAGGTATTCTTTAGGATTGACTAGAATGGTCTTGTATGGGGTTTGGCAGGTTATGATAGGTAGCAATGTCTAACTGAAGCTTGTGTAAGAGCAATCTCCAGAGTAGCCTCTCGACTCTATTTGAACCCTCTCTGCCACAGATACTTTATTAGTTACACATCTTTTCCCCCTTTTGGTCAGGATGGAATTGTTGGTCCCATGGTTTCAGGGCCAAATTCATCCCTGGGAGTCATCTCCCACATTGCCAGGGAGATTTTCACCCCTGGATGTCATGTCCCACGTAGTGGGGAGGGCAATGATTTCACTTGCAGATGTGGGCTTAAAGAGAGTGAAGCCACATCTGAGCAACAAAAGAGGTCCTCCAGAAGTAACTCTTGGGCATATCTATAGGTAGGCTAACCTTCTCTGCTACCTACATAAGCTTCACAAGAGTAGGCTTCAAGATCAAGGGCATGGCCTTTGGGTGTTCCTAAAGTCTGACACAATGTCAGGGGATTTCCTGATGGTAATGTTTAATAGTTCCATATTTTTTCTCACATCCTTCAAGGGACTTTGCCTATACTTTTTGATTATCTGCTTAATATACTCTAAGATGGATCTAGGCATTACATTAGGCTATACAGGATTAAGGGGCCTCTTTCTTATTCTGGGCTACCTGTGTTTTAGTTGTTCAAATGAGCTATACAGATAGGTTGAGGTAGATTATGTGCTGCAGAAAATTTCAGTTCCAGACTAAATAAACTTTTCTTCCTTTGGTCTAAAAGAGCATGTGTGGTTCTAAAATATAGACATTGTCTTACTTACCCCTGTGTTCTGAATTACTTTAACCCCAACCTGATCACCTTGATTCTTATCTCTAAATATCAAGTTTTATATATATATAGTCTCTCAAAATCCAGAAATAATAATTATGACTCTGAACCAAATGTGTCTGCTATAAAAGCTTACACTCTGGGCCCCTGTTGTTGATCTTTTGTTTCTGGCTTATTTTGCCTCACCAAATGTCCTGCATGTTCATTTACATCATTGCTTACCTCATGACTTCCTCCCTTTTATGTAGCAGCACATTTGTTCATAAGTATATGCCATCGTTCGCCAATCTACTTCTCAGTCAGTGCATCCTTCAGTCGCCTGCATTCATCAAGGATCATGCATAGTGCCCAAAGTCCACAATCCACTAACAGTCCATTACCGCTGTCAATTTTAGATAATTTCATTGTTTCCAAAAGAAAGAAAACCAGTAACCACACCCTCCCCAAATAAGAAATCTAAACTTCTTCTTAACTCATGTCCCTCCCCTTGTTATTTACCTCTGCTGTTGCCGTAGTAGTGCTGATGTTTTCCTTTTAAACATAGCCCACAGCATGCAATAGCAGATTTCTCCCTGTACCCTGGACTTAAACACTCTTTATATACAAATCATACCTTTGAAGTAGTTCTTGCAAGAACTTTATTTATATTGCAGTTAGTTTTTTCAAATAACTTGCATTTTATTTTGTTTATTTCCTCAATTGTTTTTCAATTCTCTATTTCATTTATCTCCACTCTTAATCTTATTTCCTCTCTTCTGCTAGCTTTGAGTTTACTTTGCTCTCCTTTTTCTAATTTCTCAATGTGTAAAGTTAGGTTATTAATTCGAGATCTTTCCTCTTTCTCAATTTGGCTTTCACAGCAATAATTTTCCCTCTGAGCACTGCCTTCACTGCAGCCCATAAGTTTTGAAATGTCTTTATTTTCATTTGTCTCCAAGTATTTTCTTAATTTCCCTTGTGATTTCTTCTTTATTCCATTTGTTGTTTAAGAGGGTGCTAGTGAATTTCCACGTATTTTCAAATTTCCCAGTTGTCCTTTTGTTATTGATTTCTAGCTTTACTCCATTGTCCAGATGTTACTTTTTATGATTTTAATATTTTTAAATTTCTTGAGATGGTGCTTGTTCCCTAACATATGGTCCATCCTAGAGAGTGATCCATGTGCACTTGAAAAGAATGTATTCTGTTGCTGTTGGATGAAATGTTCTATATATATCATTGACCTAGTAAGTTTATAATACTGCTCAGGTCCTCCATTTCCTTACTGATCTTTTGTTTAGATGTTTTATTCAGTATTGAAAGTGATGTATTGAAATCTCCAACCACTATTGTAGAACTGTGTATTTCTCCATTCAATTTTGTCAACGTTTGCTTCATATAATTTGGTGCTCTGCTGTTAGGTGCATGTATTTATGATTGTTAAATCTACTTGTTGAATTGATGCTTTTATTGATACATAATGCCCTTTTTTGTCCCTTGTAATAGCTTTTTACTCAAATCCATTTTGTTTGAATTTAATATAGCCACCCAAACTCTCTTTTGATTACTATTTTCATGAAATACTTTTCTATCCTTTCATTTTAAATTTATTTGTATCCATGGATCTAAGATAGGTCTCATAATACACATAGTTGGGTCATATCTCTTTATCCATCCTACCAATCTTTGCCTTTTGACTGGAGAGTCTAAACCATTTACATTTAATGAATTACTAGTAAGGCATAATTTACTTATGCCATTTTGCTACTTTGTTTTTTATAAGTCTTTAACCATTTGTGTCCCTCTTTTCCTCCCTTACTAACTTCCTTTTTTGTTTAGCTTACCTTTTTTAGTGAGCCATTTTAAACCACTTATCCTTTCCTTTCACATAGTTTTTTTCATTTGTTTGTTTAGTTTTGAAATAGTTACCACGGAGATTATATTTAGCATCCTAAATCTATTACAGTTTAGTTTGTGTAATTCCAACTTAACCTCCACAGCCTACACACACATTGCACCACTTATATTCCTCCAGACATCGCTTTTATGTTGTTCTTGTCACAAATCACATTGTTTTCCATTGTATGCCCAGCAACACAGATTAATGCTTGGTTTTACGCATTTGAATTATAAGCTTTATAAGAAGTAAAAGACAATATTACAACCGGAAATTGAAATAAAACTGGCATTTATATTTACCCACATTGTTAATTACACTGGAGATCTTTATTTCTTCATCCAGTATCAATATCTTGTATCCTTTCCTTTCAACATGGAGGATTTCCTTTAGTATTTCCTGTAAAGCAAGTCTAGTGATAATGAATTCCCTTAGTTTTTATTTGTCTTAAATGTCTTAATTTCTCTTGCATTTTTGAAGGACAGCTTTGCCAGATATATTATTCTCAGTTGATGTTTTTGTTGTTTTTTTTTTTTTTTGGCACTTAACTATGTCCTCCCACAGTCTTCTGACCTACATAGTCTCTTGAGATTCAGATGTCAATCTTTTTAAGGATCTCACTGTGATGTTCCATATCTCTCTTGATTTTTTTAAGATTCTTTGTCCTTAACATTTGACATTTTGATCATAACATGTCTCAGTGTAGATATGCTTGAGTTCATCTTGCTTAGCATTCATAGAACATTTTGGATGGTATATTTATATCTTTCATCAGCTTTGGGAAGTTTTCAATCATTATTTCATGAAATATGTTTTCTGGACCTTCATCTCTCTCTTCTCATTCTGGGACTCCTGTGATGGATATATTCGTATGCTCACTGTTGTCCACAGGTTCCTCAGGCTCTGTTCATTTTTTTTTCATTCTTTTTCTCCCTGCTCCTCAGTCTGGGCAATTTTAATTGTCTTGTCTTCAAGTTTGCAGATCTTCTGCTTCTTCCACTTTGTTGTTGAACTCCTCTAATGAATTTTTCATGTCAGTTATTGCACTTTGAGTTCCATAATTTCCATTAGGTTCTTCTTTATGATTTCTATTTCATTATTGAAACTTTCATTATACTAATATTTTATTTTCCTGATTTTGTTTAGTTTTGTGTCCATGTTTTCCTTTAGTCATTGATCCTATTTATAATAGTTGCTCTAACATTTTTAATTAGCAATTCCAGGGACTATGATTTCTTTGCAATATTTTCTGTCAAGTTCATTTTTTTTCCTATGGCTGGGCCATACTTTTCTTTCTCCTTGTATGTTTTGTGAACTTTCACCAAAAATTAAACATTCTAATTATTACGTTGTGGGCACTCTGGAAATCTAATTCTCCCACTCTTCAATCTGCCAGACAACAAGAAGAAAAAAAAGAAAGAGAGAAAAGGGGAAGAAAAGGTTGGAAAGTAAAAGGGGAGAGGAAAAAAAGTACAAATAAACAGACAAAACACCTGCACACACACACAATGATGTCCATGTCTCTTATTATATCCCTGTGGGAAGCCAGAAGCTGCTGCTTTCAAGACTGAAACCTAGAAGAGCTTCCCTGCTCATCCCTCAGGGATCTACAAGAAACAAAAACACAAACAGAAAAAGAAACAACAACAACAAAAAACAACCAAAATGAAAAAGAGTGCACTAACTCTTTATATCCTGGATGCTGTTGTAAGGCCAGATACTATTTCTGCAAGAAACAAAAGGTAGCATCTGTGCTGTACCTTCAGAGATTTGCCAGACTAAACAACACAAGAGAAAGAAGAAGCAAAAGAAACAAAAAAGTGCACTAGTTCTTTAAATCCTGGCATTTTCTGGCCTGATGCCAGAAGTCACTGCTGCAGAGATGGCTGAGACCAAGGACAAAGTCTATGCAGGGCCATCAGGAGTCAGACCAGGAAATGTGCATATACAGAAGGAAAAAGAACAAATAGCCAGCTCTTTACTTTCAAGTGGATGCTATGGAAGAAGTGCTGCTGCCCAGAGAACCAAAAACTGAAGCTGGCTTCTACAGTGTTCCCTCAGGGATGCCCCTTGACTAACCTTTACCCTCAACCCTAATTTTTATAGGAGGAGATCTCCTCTGCCAGCTCTGGGCCCAGCCAGCCACTCCTGGAATCCAGGCTGCATTCCTGCAGTCACAACCATTTCTGGATCCACTGCTGTGGGACTGAGCAATGAGAGGTAGTCACTGGTTCATACTTCCAGTTATAAAAGCTGAACTCTTGTCATCCTCTGGTTTCCTCTGGCACTCCTATAGTTGTTTTAAATGTCCATTCTGGTTCCAGGGTTACTCACCTGTTAATTCCAATCCCTTTTTCCAGCTCTTTCATGTTTCTAGTGGAGGGAGTGATTATTTTAATAAATTTCCTACTCTGCCATTTTGTGCCTACATTCTTCTATAACTATGTTTAATGTTTATCCATGTCCTATCTATAAATCTTGTTAGGTTCCGCTAATACTATGCATTATGCCTATTGGAAAACACTGTAAGATATATTGAAGAACTATTGACAAATTGTTACTTATGGATACAACCTTATGTATTTTAGAATAATAACTCTGCAACAAAGATTAATTGAAGTGAATTAAGACTATAAGTAAGGAAACCAGTAGGGGACTATCCCATTAATCAAGGTAGGAAGAGTAGGTTAGATGTAGAAGGGGACAGGTTTGAAAGCTCTTAATGAGAAGGCATATATAGGACTCATTGTGTGACAGAAAATGAGGCTTAGAGGAGTGAAGGAATAAAAAATATTGTGAATATCTTTTCCCTTCTTTTAGATATGCCAGTGAAGTACTTTATAGCAATTCATTTGAAGAGAAATTAAAGATATATTCAGAAAAAGCTTCATACAGCATTTTAAAGTAACACCATAGGTGATGTAAATACGCTCCAAAGTTTGAGAACCACTACCTTATATAATACTAATAGAATTCCTTATTAAAAGATTTCAGTGTCATTGACTGGCTTATGGGTAACAGCTCATACAAAGAAATTCGTAATTCAGCATGAGCCAAGCGGCTTAATTGTACATCTATCAGACTTTCAGGAACCGATCTGACAAAAAAGTCAAATGACTTGCTAACCGTTCTTAGGAGGAAGAACTTTTCAGCAAGAGCAAGTGATTTGAGAGAAGAATTGCACAATTCTAATTCAAATATCAAAATATAAGCACTTCTTACTCAGTTTCTAGTAAGCACTGAAATAATATTAATTGAGGTGGCTCAGAAGTGAAGCAGGATAGATTTATGATTTGGATTTTTAAACTTATTAATTGCCCCATGCCAGACTCACAACCTGATAACCATGTCACTAATGCAAACCAGCTATGAAACATTCTTTCCACTTGAAAGACTGATTCAGTATAACACTCAACAGAAGACTGATTTCTTCCAGCTTTCTATGAGGATTTCTTGTAGCAAAAAACTGGCAACCAGAAGATATCACTTTCTCTCCAGCTTCGTAAATTATTGAGAAGTTTTAAAATAAATCTTTATGTTTAAGCAGGGAAAAAAGTGTAGTTGGTATGAAAGAAGTTCTTGACATTTTAAGAACATTATTCTGAGTTTGTGATAAAGTACATGCCCTGGAAGATCTTCAAGAAAAGTAAAAACAAATGTTTATTTCTGAGTGATTTAGTTCACCCTTAATTATGCCACAAATACTTATAGAATATCTATTGTGCATGTGACAGGCACTTTCTCTGAATTCTGGACATATAGTAGTGAATAAGAGAGATAAAGTGTGTGCTATGACTATCACAGTGGTAAATATTTAACAAACCAGTTTTCCAGGGGAGAGAACCCTGTTTTGTAGCATTTGCTGATTTCCCTTGTGTCAATACTCCCACCATGGCTAGTTTCCAGCTACCTACATGATGTCTCTGGAGCTCTGTAAGTGAAAGATAAAATCGACTTTTACAAGCCAGTAAGAGCAGGCCCCAGGAGACCTCTGGAACACTGACACAATGAGGTGCTTTCAAAAATGAGAATGGTTAAGTTCTATAGAAATATAATTTTTGAGAAACACTAAATCCTTTTTTATATAGTGTACCCTCCTCTTACAGATTTTTCAAACACATTAGCCCCAAAAGGAGTCCTCCAGTAAAGACCTATTTAGTGTTATTTACGCAGTGTTTCTTGAGGCTATTTGAACAAAGAACCATCTTGCTAAGTTCATATTCTTTAAAGTGATAATCAACCCCTAAAGAGTGGGAAAATTGGTGCATCCTACTGTGAAGGATCTTAATGTAAAAAATTGCAAAATTCTCAAGACTGACAGAGGCAGCATATGTCTATAGCTTAACACCAGCAGAATGGTAAAATTTTCCAATGAGATTATTGTACTTTAAAACACATGGAAAAGTTGGATTTGTTTTAGTCACCATTTATATATCTATTTATCAGTCATTCAGAGAATGGTCAGATTATATCTTGTTTTGTGAATTACATAAATTATTTCATTATTTCCTTCCCTTGAATTCTTCCTGGTTGGTCTATTTAAAACTGACAGAATGAACAAACTAAGATTCAAACTAAACCATTTGTTGACTTGGTAGAAACATGACAAAAAGATAACTTAGACTTTGACATTATCGATTAAAATACTATGTTTGGATCATTAATCTACCCTTTTTCAGGGTGGTATAGATAACTGAGAAATTATGATAATCACTAATACCTTTATAACAAAGAAAATTACGGGCATACTTGATCATGGATTTTCTTACTTCATCTATGGAAATTGAGACCCAGAGCAGTAAAATAAACAACCAAATATATAGTAGTGATTTTGATTTGCAAGTTAAGACTATATATGATTCTGAAAATCCGTGTTCTAGCAAATAAAGGTTTCTCTGTGAGATTTTAGGAAAATTACAAAGTGACAATAGATTCTTGAATTAGATAGATGGTAGGTAGGTAGATAGATGACAGATAGACAGATAGATAGATAGATAGATAGATAGATAGATAGATAGATAGATAGATAGATAGATAGATACAGCCATAGCTACATGTCTCCGAATGATATACTTTGGGATCAAAGTTCTAAGATATATATATTCACAATACGCCCCAAAACACTCACAAAAATATTTCTAGGCACTCTAAAAAAAGAAAGCATTTTTGCATATACTACCTATTTAGAAAATTGTCATAAATATTATTTATGGAAATTGCAATGATTAAGCTTGGAGTCCA
This sequence comes from Tamandua tetradactyla, assembly GCF_023851605.1. NCBI lineage: Eukaryota > Metazoa > Chordata > Mammalia > Pilosa > Myrmecophagidae > Tamandua > Tamandua tetradactyla. The sequence continues at coordinate 72,688,361 of NC_135345.1, read as the reverse complement.
GAAAATTAGATTTCAAGAATCAACCTGAAATCTAAAAACTATGCTAAGTCAGATGACATTTGAATTTCATTCAGTAACTACTGTATTTCATTTCTAACATACACTAAAAGAGGCCCTAAATATGATATGCAATAAACCATCCCTACTACCAAGAGTTCAAGTCTGTCAGAGGTTATGTTTTAAAACATATTGATAACTTTTGCTAAAGGAACATAAACCTTGAAGTAAATATTTACCACATAAAACAAATCAAATTAATAATCCAAAAATAATTTTGTGCAAACACAGCTAGTGAAAATTTGCATTTAAATGAATAGCTTAAAATAAGGTCCTCCAAGTCCAGAGATGCTCCTATGATATTCTCTGCACATGTGTGCAGTTGTAGCTGCAAAATGGATATCTGATCTAAAATCTGCATCTGTAAATGGGTCGGTTACTCCCTGAAAGGTTGCTGATGTACTTCCTCATCACTCTCTTGGGAAAAACAGTCATCCCAAATTGAGTGGCTGATCTCTATGCCAGGTCATCTACTAATATTGCAGGCTGCACAAGGCTGTGAATTGAAAGTTAATTCAAGCAGGCTTGGATTTGGCCTGAGTTATTGTATGGAAGAAAAGACGTACTTGCACAACACTTGTTCTTTGTCAAGACATGAAACGGATGGACAATGTTGCTTTGTAACCATGGATCCAAGGAGTTTCAGGGCATTTTGTAGCAATTTGTCAGCATTGTTTATTCATAACAGTGAATAGGATGATTTGTACCTGATCACGGTGAGATCCCAATGGCCTCTGCCTTTAGGGCTGGTTACACTGAAAGAATATACATATATGACCATCAGAGTATGAGAAACCACATCCAAGATTCCTTTTAGGCTCCGTGGTCCCGAGGTGTTTGGTGCACACATCAGTGGTTCCTGATCTGAGAGGAAAATTGTATCTATTGAACTTTATCAGTGGGAGGACAAATGGAACTCACATATGGTTACTCTGGATGCCTTGACGTGAGATAACCTTTAGCTGTGATGCATATTCTTTAATGCTCTTGCTGTATTGTATACTTTCCTGCTAAGCCTTAGAAATGTGGAAAAAAAAAATTCTTAGGATCATTGGGGTCCTGAGAGTGGTCTTTAGCAACTGCACCCTATTTGATGGTCACCTTTTGTGCAAAGGCTATAAAATTTCTCCTTTGAATAATTACCCCTATAAAAAAAAATCACATTTCAAGATTATGAATTATGGGCTCAACAAAAACTTGGAGACCACAAAAAATTCCTAGGGAAGAAAATTAACGTCACCTGTAATCTTACTACTGAAAAATAATTATTCTTATCAGCTTGAGTTTTTTCTCCAGACTTTCCCTATGTTTTATTGAGATTATATGATCATAATAATTCTGTATTCATCTTTTGTTCAGCTAATCTGATAGTGTTAGTCCTAATCTTAGTAAATACCATTTTATGACTACAAAATGTTCCATTGTATGGATATCCCCTCATCATAAAAGATTCGTATTGTTGAAAATTTAGTTTATTTTCATTTTTCTCCTTTATAAATAAAGTTATGACTCTTGTTCATGGGTAAAACAGTTTAGCATATTTCATCCATATCCCTTAGATATATCCCTACAATTAGAGTGCCTATATCAAAGAATATAATGATTTTTAAGTCCATAATTATAATTGTAATCAAATTTTAAAGAAGTAATATCCATGGTTGTTCTCACAAGAAATGTGAGAATAAAAATACTTGGCCAGTGCAATCATATATTGAAAATATTTATCTCTTCTCTGGCATATTTTTGGAATAATTATCTTGATCTTTTAACTTATATATTGATCTTATAGACATTTCATCTTTCTACATAATCAGATCTATTTATCTTCTTCTTTCTGATTTCTTGCATTACTTTTAAGTCTGGAAAAATGTTTCCTCATACATAAATTTGACCATATATTATATCTATCTTCTTCTAGACCTCTCACATTCTGATATTTCACATTTAACTCTTTAGACAGTTTAGATAAATTTTCCCAAATCAAAACCTCATTTTTTCTCATATCATTTTTTGAAAAACTTTAATTTAGGTTAATATATGTTAAAAATATATTAACATACATTGTGGGAAAATAAATCCTCCTTGGATCTCTCAGAACACCACTTCCTGAGCCATGATAATTGATGTGCCATGAAAATAAAAGAAAAATTTACCTTCCACAGTCCTCCAGTATTAGATATTCAGACATTTGTCTCTCTAAATGTGGAGCTAATTGCTCCCATCAAAACGATTTTTTAAAAAAATTCCCTTATCTTTGAGAGTCTATTGGTTACATTCTAGGGTAAGAATCTGTGATAAAAGAAAGGGTGACTGAGCTAGACACCTAGCTGTGTATTATCTTCCTGGATGTTTACATTTCCAAAGAGAACATTCTGGGTTGTAAACTTCCAGACCCTAGTCTTATCTTCCTCCTTGAGGGATTAATTTACATTCTAAAGGGTAAGATCAAGGATCCTTCCACTTCTACCAAGAGGAAGATGGATATTCTCCACTTATATAGAAGTGGAGAAATTCATAGTTCTGGGTTCATCACCTACAATGCAATTCCAACCCACGAGAAGGATTTATTTATCTATCCACTTCTCATTGTGACATCTGCGGGTCTAAGTATGGAGGGACAACTTTCAGGGCTGTTTTACCTGTGAATAAAATAAAATTCTGATCTCTTACTATGTATCTGTAGGTGTTTCTGCAAATATGTGTATGCGAATATAAAATTGTTCAAGTAGGGTAACATTCAGAGCCTTCACAGTTTCTGATTTTACATATATGAAATTTTATGTATCCTGGAAGATCTTTCAGCGGACATTTCCTCTATCAATGCCATTTTACTGATTAGCTTTATAAAATATTTCAATATTTGATAAAATATATTTCAGAGTATTTTTCTAATTTGTTTATAACAATTATCACCCATTTATTTTCCCACATGAAGAATCCTTTCATCAAAATCTAAAAGGAAGTTGAAAATTTTATTAAATCTGTAAACAAATTGGTAAATAATTAGCATCTCTACAGTCATTTTTCCCACCCAGAAACATGGTATATTTCTTCATTTATTAAAGTCTTCTTTTACAGCTCAGTTTTTCAGTATTCTACATATAAATCAAATAACATCTATTTGAAATTATTATCGAGAATTCAATGTTTCTGTTGCTGATAAGTATGTGATGTTATTTTTTATTATGCTGTCTAACTCATTACTGATATAACTATGTATAAAATGGTATTAAATCTCTTTTCTGAACCTTTGTTAATTTTAGCAGATTTTTAGTGAATACATTTATGTTTCTTAGCTCACCAGTCATAGCCACTGCTTATATAAATCATTAGTTTCTATTTTATGTCATTTAGCATTTAAGATCATTTCCAAAACAAATTTAATAGTAAAAGGCATTTGTCCAGCCCTGGACCTAAAGATTTTTCTTTTCTATCAGACATGAATCCAACATATGCATTATGAATATCTCTAGCTATCAAGCAATAGAAATAAAATTTTCTAAGATGACATAATCATAACCTTCAAAGAGGTCACAGCCCATGGATAGAGCAGCTTCTAAGAAAAACTCTAAAATTGTTCTTTATCCTTCTATATCACCTGCAGTCATCAGTCAGCAAAGAAACAGCATATGATCAATAAACTGGCAGATAGAAAATTTCTGGACTCCAAGCTTTAACGATAATCAACATAGCTTTACACATTTGTTAAGCTCAAGATAATTATTTTTTAATTAAATTGTAATAAATTTTCAAATTAATTCTCATATACACCTTTAAAAGAGAAATAAACTTATTAACCTTTTTACTTTTTAAATTTTTTATTCTGAAAAATACCATATATACCAAAAAAGCAATAAATTTCAAAACACACTGCAACAATTAGTTATAGAACAGATTTCAGAGTTTATTATGGGTTACAGTTGCACAGTTTCAAGATTTTCCTTCTGGCTCTTCCAAGATACTGGAGACTAAAAGAAATATCAACACAATGATTCAGCAGTCATACTCAATTGTTAAATCCCATCTTCTCTATTATAACTCTACCTTTTCCTTTGATTTGTCTCCTGATTTTTAGGGGTATTAGGGGTAAGACCCTTCTAACTTTTTCATGCTGAAATGATCTGTCAATAAAATAGGATGGGGGATTAATTAGTTGATATTCTGGAGAGGCTGACACTCTGGGTTTCAGGATTTATCTGGCCTAGGAACCCATTTGGAGGTTGTAGTTTTCTGGAACGTAATCATGTTGCAAGGAACCTTTGTAGCATCTCAGCTAGAGCCCTAGGTGTACTTTAGGGTTAACATGAATGATTTTCGTTTGGGTTTGACAAACCATGGTAAAAAGCAATATCTAGCTGAAGATTGCATAAAAGTCGCATCCAGAATACTTCTCGACTCTATTTGAGCTCTCTCAGGCACTGATACCTTATTCTGTTATAATTCTTCTCCCCCTTTTGGTCAGGAAGGCATTGCCAATCCCAGGGTGCCAAAGCAGGCTCATTGCTGGAAATCATTTTTACTTGTTTTTAACGCATGTCAAAACATTTTTTACTAAATTAAAGTACCTAACAAAATTCAGCTGCGGCAAAGAAGAAATTTGCCTGAATACAAGTACCACAACACAAGCCACCCTTTCTGAAATTCTGAGGACCTTTGGAATTTAGCCTCTTCAACAAAAAGATTATTGTCAAAGTCAATTATTTCTCTTTTCTTTTTTTTTTTTTTAGCTTATTCCTGCCATGTGAAAAATCACAGTGATGAGTAGAGAAAACATGCAAAAAACACCAGCAAATCTCTGGCCCTCAGAAAATGCTTGATGCATTTTCATTAATGTTTGTGTGTGCATGTGTGTCATTTGAATTAAACTTTTAGTTTTATTGAACTTGGACTTGATAAAAGTAAAAAATCTGTAATTGTTCTTAATGAATTATGAATTTTTCACCATCAGCTATTAAGAATTCTAATTCCACTAGTTATCAAATAGAATATACTTTGTTAACTACAGCAACCATTTTTTACTTATCATAGGATCTAAAATTAAACCACCATACCCTTATATGACTAATATAAGAATATAGTTTTTGTAAATGCTAAGGTTTTCTTTTAAATTCTGTGTATAGATTGTTTCTATTATACCTAAAATTCTAGGTATAATTATGTAAACAAAGCCTTTCTGATATTCTTATATTTGTCCCATATGCACCTCTAATCAGGCTGAATTGGTACAAGGCAAATACATGGAAAGACAGGTAATAGATTAGATAGAGATAGATTAGATAGACACATGCATACATATGTAGACACATAGATACATAGATACATGGGTAGATAGAGATAGAAGAAATAAGAGCAGGCAATAAAAGAGGACACAGAGAGAACTTTCTATGATAAGCTTATAAATAAAAATTCTAGCAATCCAATTAAATCATTTCAAAGTTAAGGTTAAAAAAATCACTCAAGGCCTAGAATATATATCAAACAATCCATTTAATGCCCACTTCACCAACACTTTCCACCTCATCAAGAATAGATTTAATACACAATTTAAGAGTAAAATGTGTTTCCCAATCTATTACAAACATTTCTATTTTCTGAAACTTGGATGCTCTACTAAGAAAGTTTGAGAATAGGAGTAAAGTAAAGTGAGTTCTGCTATAATGCTTGTTTTGAAAATTTAAATTTGTTCCAACACAATTGCTGCATTGGGAACAATTTGAGCACAATGTGAATTTCACATTGCTTGTGCATGATTTTACCTGCAGAAAACACTAGGTAAACATACAAAACTGGACCCAGGTGAAATGAGTCAAATAGAAATGCATGAAGTGCACACACCCACGCGAACAGCTGTAGCTACCTCAGTTTATTGCATGTGTTATCTTTCAAGGTTGTGTTTTGCTATCCTTTTGCACTTGTAAACTTTTGTATTAAAAATAAATAAAACCTCATTCATCATCTCAAATATATCTAAATACCTTGCTTCAAAACATTAAGCTGTGCATGGAAAAAGAAAGCTTTAACATTAAGAAGTTGGGAATAAAAAAAGATATTGAAAGAACAGTGATATCTCCTGAGCAGCAGGCATAAAAGAATTCAGATTTTCAACCGTAAGAGACAACAACTGGGTAAAATATATAAGCAAAATCTGTGGCTGGAGCAACTTAAAGTGCTGTAAAGTTATTAAAAACAAAAGCCTCAAAAAAGTGTTGAGCATATGGATTGGAGACTAAATAGAGAAAAATATTGGTAACAACCTTTCCTGCAATCAAAGAGGAGACACAATATCCAAAGATCTAAGTGGAAATAATGAAATTCTGCAGAAGTGGCTCATTTCAGTGAGAGCATTGGCTAGTTTGGTGGTTTCAAACATCATTAAAATTTCCAGAGACTTAAGCTGTCTGATGAAGTCCCATGTACAGATAGGAACGCCACAAAAGAATTTCTAGCAGTGATTAAGAAGGCAACTGAAGATTGCTAAACTTTGGATCAAATTTTCAATTTTGAAAAGCTGTTAACTGTTCTATAATCACACACCTGCAAGTACCTACATCTCAAAGGAAAATCACGCCCCTGGATTTAAGGCCGTGAATTGTTTAACTGTGATGTGTTGATGAAGGACTCCCGGCCACAGTCGTCCACAACTGGTGTTACAGCTTCTGTCTGATTTCAGATAAGCCTCCTTCCACCACTTCAACATTCACAAGTTGCAACTCTTCCGAAGTCCATTTCAACTAGGTCTTCAGGTCTTTTCAAGATGAAATACCACATTTGTTGAAGTATTTATGCATTGCTTAACCACTTAACATGAGTAAAACTGTGCTACCATTTTTTATTGTTTCTATCCTTTTTATCAGTGTATAGCTGGTGAAACTTTTTAGTGTTGTGTCCCCTTTTTCCAATAAGCCCTATGGCGTTTATTGCACAAATTTGCATGGCACTGTGATTTTTAAGGAACACTTTTTGTGTTATCACAGAACTGAACTATATTAGTCTTCAGAGAAAGCCACTGGTTTTCTACAAATACCATTCATTTATAATATATTTAGGATAGCAAATTATCCAGGAAAAGTATACTAAATAAGATAAAGGGTTTTGTCAATAATGAGAGGAGGAGAAAGAAAGGACACAGGAATTTAATCTTTATGATGACAATTCCCAAATTTCTTTATTGTGCTCAGAACTTTCTTTTGGCCTCCAGACTCATAAACAACAGAAATACTTGATATTTCCACTTGATTGTCTCACAGTCATTTCATATGCATTTAATATGGCCAAAACTGAACTCTATCTTTTCTCAAAATACTGCTCCTCCTTCAGGTTCTGCCGTCTTAGCAAATTGCTCCTCTACTCTTACTTTTCCTCCTGCTCAAAGCCAGAAACTTGGTCATGCTAAACACCCCATTCATACCAACGGCATTCAATCCATCATTCAGACCTGTCAATTCTACCTCCAAAATGCATTTCTAATCCCTCCACTGTCTTTCTGTCTCTACTGGTTATCACCCAAATCCATTTCTTCCCAGGACCACCATGTCACCTTACCTGTGCCCCTGCTTTATGTTTTCCATGTATAGCCAGAATATTTAGGGGAGGAGAGGGAACTGGGATCAGGTCATACCTCTGAGTAAAACGTTCAAAGGGTTTCCACTGTCTTTTTTATTACCCACAAAACTCCTTAAAGTGAGCATGATAGTCCTCAGATTACCTCTTCATCTCACCTCATACCACCCCTCACCCCTCCTTCTCATTCAACTCATAGCAAAACCTGACTTAAAGGAGCCATGGTTCTTTCTTGCCTCAGACTTTCGTACATACTGTCCTCTCTTTCATGCACTACTTGCTTGTTTAATTTCTACTCAACCTTTGGGTCTCAGATAAAAATCACTTCAGAAATGCTTTTCTATCTCCTAATTTGAATTAACATCTCCTTCATTCTCTTACGGACCTGGCAGTTATTTTCCTTCTTAAGGCTTATCACAATTTGCATCAATTTATTTCTGTAATTATTCGCTAAATTTCTTTATTTCCTACTAGACTATGAATCCCATGACTCAGACTATAACTCTTCTGGTCATAATATCATGCCTGGCACACAGTAAGCACTTGAAAATATTTCTTGAATGAATGAATTCCTATAAAAACATATTGCATTTTATGTTTTGGATGTTGGATTCAGTTCTGCAACTAAATATATACAAATACACAATATATTATATATTATATAATATATATATTATTATATATATATTATATCTGACATAATCAGATAATCATAACAATAATAATTAGCATTTTGACTATTTGTGATGGCTTATGCATTATCTGATTTCATAGTGTAACAACATATGCAACAACATAGTGTAACAACACTATGAAATTGGTACAATTGCATTATTTTCCCCATGTAACCCATGAGGACACTGAGACTCAGAAAGGTTTTAAGTGATTTGCCCAAGGTTTCATGGCCAGTCAGTGGCAGCAGTTCAATAACATATGCTCTAAATGCTCTGAAAAGAGAAAGGAAGGACATATTCACCCTAGCAGAGTTGGAGAAGATTTCACAGAGAAGGGGACATTTGGTCTGAGTCTTACAGAATAAGTCAGAGCCCTACAGACAGAAAATGGGGTGAGAGCATGCCAGGAAGAAGTGCATATGTGCCAATGTGTAAAAGAGCATGGCATATTTGTGGTTGGGCAAAGAGCTCACAGTACCTGAAGTGTTAAAATTACATTTCAGAGTGTATTTGGAAAGGAAGCAAGAGAAATAGATTGACCCAAATTGGGAAAATCCTGGTATTCTTCAGTTTAATCTGGGCAAGAGAAAAAGAATGATGGTTTTTGTCTTAAAAGAAAAATAAGAAGAAAAGGAAAACATCCCCATTAACTTCCCACGTCTTAAAATTCTAGGTCCATCCATTTGATCTTTGATAAGGCAGTCAAGCCAACTCACCTGGGACAGAACAGTCTCTTCAATAAATGGTGCCTAGAGAACTGGATATCCATATGCAAAAGAATGAAAGAAGACCCATATCTCACACCCTATACAAAAGTTAACTCAAAATGGATCAAAGATCTAAACATTAGGTCTAAGACCATAAAACAGTTAGAGGAAAATGTAGGGAGATATCTTATGAAGCTTACAATTGGAGGCGGTTTTATGGACCTTAAACCTAAAGCAAGAGCACTGAAGAAAGAAATAAATAAATGGGAGCTCCTCAAAATTAAACACTTTTGTGCATCGAAGAACTTCATCAAGAAAGTAGAAAGACAGCCTACACAATGGGAGACAATATTTGGAAACGACATATCAGATAAAGGTCTAGTATCCAGAATTTATAAAGAGATTGTTCAACTCAACAACAAAAAGACAGCCAACCCAATTACAAAATGGGAAAAAGACTTGAACAGACACCTCTCAGAAGAGGAAATACAAATGGCCAAAAGGCACATGAAGAGATGCTCAAGGTCCCCGGCCATTAGAGAAATGCAAATCAAAACCACAATGAGATATCATCTCACACCCACCAGAATGGCCATTATCAACAAAACAAAAAATTACAAGTGCTGGAGAGGATGTGGAGAAAGAGACACACTTATCCACTGTTGGTGGGAAATGTCAAATGGTGCAACCACTGTGGAAGGCAGTTTGGCGGTTCCTCAAAAAGCTGAATATAGAATTGTCATATGACCCAGCAATACCATTGCTGGGTATCTACTCAAAGGACTTAAGGGCAAAGACACAAACGGACATTTGCACACCAATGTTTATAGCAGTGTTATTTACAATTGCAAAGAGATGGAAACAGCCAAAATGTCCATCAACAGATGAGTGGCTAAACAAACTGTGGTATATACATACGATGGAATATTATGCAGCTTTAAGACAGAATAAACTTATGAAGCATGTAATAACATGGATGGACCTAGAGAACATTATGCTGAGTGAGTCTAGCCAAAAACTAAAGGACAAATACTGTATCGTCCCACTGATGTGAACCGACATTCGAGAATCAACTTGGAATATGTCATTGGTAACAGAGACCATCAGGAGTTAGAAATAGGGTAAGATAATGGGTAATTGGAGCTGAAGGGATACAGACTGTGCAACAGGACTGGATACAAAAACTCAAAAATGGACAGCACAATACTACCTAATTTTAATGTAATTATGTTAAAACACTGAATGAAGCTGCATCTGAGCTACAGTTTTTTTTAGTTTTTTTATGTATTTTTTTATTTTTTATTTTTATTTTTTTCTCTATATTATCATTTTATTTCTTTTTCTGTTGTCTTGCTATTTCTTTTTCTAAATCGATGCAAATGTACTAAGAAATGATGATCATACATCTATGTGATGATATTAAGAATTACTGATTGCATATGTAGAATGGAATGATTTCTAAATGTTGTGTTAGTTAATTTTTTTTTTAATTAATAAAAAAAAAGATTCTAGGTCCATCAATGCTACCAAAGAGAAACAAAGACATCAGTCTTATTAGAACACATGGATAGCTAAAGATACAAAATTAGAAATTCCTAATTAAAAATAAACTTGGAGGGGCGGTGCAATGGTGGCTCAGTGGCAGAGTTCTTGCCTGCCATGCCAGAGACCAGGGTTAGATTCCCAGTACCTGCCCATGCAGAAAAATAAATAAATAAATAAACCTGCAGTTCTCTTCCTTTTCCTGGACAATTCAGTCCCAGAGAATCAGGGGGAGCTGAGCACAGTAGGCATCCACCCTAGCATAGGGGATCCACAATGGTCCAGTGCAGGATATTCAAGCAAGGCCAGGTAAGGAAAGTTCCCACCTGGGGGAGGACCTGCTCTAGGATGTGCACTCAAGCAGAGGGAGGGGGATGTGGGTGTGATAGCAGCACTGCATGAGGAGTTGAAACTCAAATGGACTGAAGAGGATATCCCTGTAACGGAGGGGGCAGGAGCAGTGATAGGAGATGAGTTACATACAAGGGGATTAATCATTAAATAAATATATTTAGCATAATGGGCACAGGGCTTTTCCTGCCAGAAAACAGAGCTACAAATATGTATCAGTCTCAATTCTCCAGAACTCACCCTGAGCTCAAATATAATTTATGAGGATTTCTGTCCACCAGCAATTTATTGCTTCCCTTAGCAACTTACTAAAAATCACATATGTTCTTACTTAATGCAAAATTATTGACAAACCATACTTGGTTATCAATGTTTCTAATCATTTACTGATTACATCTCCACTGCTGAAGCCCACTGGCCAAAGACTACCAGGAATACACTCGCATTTTTTTTTTAATTGAGCCTATTTAGCTTGGGGCCACAAGGGAGGCTACACTCCATAGGAATCATCTCAGTAAGGGGAAGCTGGGAAGTACTTCTTCTGTGATTTGAGCTTCTGTTGGATGACTCTGAGGACAGGGCTAAGGAAGGAAGAACCAGTTCTGGACTGGAAGTTTGGAAACAGCAGGAGCAGTTCCATGATTGAGAATTGTAACATAAAGAAATGGGAGTGTAAAAGCAAGCCTTGTAGTTATTGGTAAACAATCACTCACGTTAGTCAAAAGGAGGAATGTTTAGACATTTCTGTGGTCCTGAAATGGCCTTGTCTATGGCTTGTTTTGAGCATAGTTTATGTTCTGTTGAGAATATTATGTTCTGGTTGTCATAAGGGCCATTTTTTGCTTTCTCACCAAAAAGTAAAAGGAGCACTAAAGGAGGCAGACACAGCATAAACAGAGAAAGTGATCACTGACAACTCAGCATTAAGGGAGGGGTCAAAAAAAGTAAAAAGTAAAAAGACATGGATCCAAAATCATTACAATAATAATATGCTAACTGGCTGCCAATTCTAAATACTATTCTAAGGTTGCATAAGACAAGCATTTTTAATTCATAAAACAATACAATAAAATAGATAATATTATCTCCATTTTATAGATAAGAAAACTGAGAGTCAGAAAGATTAATTTGATCTATATCACACAGCTAGTAAATAGCAAAGCCGAGGTCAATATATAATACAATGATGGATTTATACTTCCAATGGCCATCATTTACTTAAGTTACTATATATAAACTGTTATCTGGGCATTACAGAGTAATTACAATAAGACGTAGCACCCTCTGATAGTTCCCTTGATATCTCTTCCAAACATTTCCCCTCTAATCAATTCCCCTTCCTTGCCCTTATACTTTCTGAGCCATGATTTAGCTTCATATTTCATAGTTTAAATAAAAAATCAACAGCATCTCTCCCTTTGACTTACCCTCAAGTGAGTCCTTATCTCCTTTCACTCTTTTCAATATGATTTCACTGTTTTCTTTCTTGTTTTTGGAATTCTATTGACTAATGCATACCCTATGTGTTGTTTGTAATTGCCTATTTATATATCTGTGTCTTTGTTGACATTTTTAATTTATGTTTTTAGTTGCCCAACATCCTTATTTTCTTTTGAGGAATTACTCCTACCCAGTAGTGGGCTGATAATTGTTTAACAATGGGCTCTCTGGAGGAAAATGCACACATACACTCACACATAACTTCATTATAAATTACGCTTGTACAAAGAATATGTAGCATAAAATTTACAAATATAACAAGACATACAATACTCTCTATTTTTTCATTGTAAATTTCTTATAATGAATTGATTCTCATAGAATGCTTTTGTTGATTTTTAATTTTCTTTTTTTTTTTACCATGGGCAGGCACCGGGAAGTGAACCCGGGTCCTCTGGCATCTCAGGCAAGCATTCCTGCCTGCTGAGCCACCGTGGCCTGCTTTTGTTGATTTTTGATAAACTCTTATAGCCAACCTAGAGTTGCAATTAATGAAAGAGTGTAGACTGAAATGCTGGTAGATATTTTCATTTATGCTCATGAATAAGGCATAAGTGAAACAACAAAGACGTATGTCATGCCCTAACTTTATTCTTTCATCAGTGACATGAACAACTTCTTTCCTGAATCAGATAATAGTTTGTGAATAACAATATTTTTTCATTTTTTGTGCTATTTACAATGTAATGGCTTCAGATGAAGCATAGTTTTCTGTGTGAATAACATTTCTTCATCATTTTCTTTAGTTTAGATTATCAATGAAACAATAAATCAAGTCCTAACTTGTAGCTGTTGTGAATTTGTCTGATGTAAAACACTCCCATTTTCACTGATTTCACTGAGCCACAGAGTTCAGAAAAGATTTGTAGTAGCACCCCATTACATAATATTTTCATCATATAGAGACAGTAGATGTCAATAATTTCAAGAACATAGATAGTAGTTGTGCCAGTTTGAGTCTGTCATGTATCCCAGAAAAACCATGTACTTTAATCCTAATTCAGTATTGTTGGGTGGGATCTTTATTATTGTTTCCATGGAGATGTGACCCACTCAATTGTGGGTGGTAACTTTTGATTAGATGGTTTCCATTTCCGTGGAGATGTATCTCCATCCATTCAAGATGAAATTGCTTTCTGCAGTCTTTTAAGAGGGAACCATTTTGGAAAAAGCTTCAGAGCCAACAAAGCCTACACAGCCCCCAGGGGAAGGCTTATTAAATGAGGAGAGAAAGCTAGCAGACGTCGCCATGTGCAGTCCCAGCTGAGAGAAACCGTGAACTTCATCAGTCCTTCCTTTGGAGTTAAGGTGTCTTTCCATAGATGCCTTAGTTTGGACATTTTCATGGCCTTCAGACTGTAAATTTGCAATTTAATAAATTCCCTTTTTAAAAGCCATCCCATTTCTGGTATATTGCATTCTAGCAGCTTATAAACTAAAACAGTAGTAAAATAATTAGGAAATGATGTTTTAATACTTATTTAAAATGGTTTAAATATGATTTATTTAATTGTAAGTTTATATAATTCTAGTTTTAATAATAGCCTTATTTAACAATGAGTTTATACAATCCTGAAAATTTAACCACTGAGTTGGTAGAAGCCAATTCCAGAATGCCGCTGTTTCTTCCCCATTAGGTGTAGTCCATGTAGAAGGAACACTCATCTTCTGTAAAAGAATAAGAAGGAAAAAAGCCTTCTCTCCACCCTGATCGGCCAAGGGGCAGGCCTGTGACCTAAGCTTGGCCAATTAGGTGTTCTCTCCTGGAGCTCTGACTCTTGACTGAGTCATCAAAGGAAGGAAGAGACAGCTGGAGATAATAAATAAGGGTCATACTTGCTTATTTTGTTGGACATAGAGTTGCAGTCAAAGTGGATACTGTTGATAGGGATTTTACTGTTAATGATAATGATAATTGTAGTGGGGTGGGGGCAACATTTGTTGTGGAATTAGATATTTCTTGTGCTTACCTCATATCTTTTCTGCTTAGTTTTTTCTCCAGTCATTGTCAGGGGTGGAGGGAGGGGTAGCATGAGTTTCATACCGTGTAACCTGATAACTCCTTACCTCGGCTCTACCACGTTATCTCTCCTCTTCTGCCTTGGTTGTTGGTAGCACACATGTGTGCACAATCTGGAAATGAGAGAGAGTTTAACACCCATGAGAAAATCTTCATCAGTGGAGAATGGAAGCCAGTGGGCAATTAATCTCCTCTTTTTTTTTCCCTCAGAGAGACAATTCTAAGGAGCAGACTATGGTTGCTCAGAGTACCTTAGTAAGATTGAACCCCACTTACCCACAGGGATGACAGGCTCAATAACAAACTTTTCTACTGCACCATCCCATTTCCCAAATAAACTACCTTGTCTCAGGCTCTGATTTTTTAGGGGAACCCAGACTAAGAAAATAACTTAAACATTTTTTAAAAGAGTGATTCTGCCTTTCTTTTCAACTTTTTTTTTTAACTCCACCACCGATTCCAAGCTTGTCTTAACACAGTTACTTAAAAGCTGCATATGTAGTTGTCAGAATTCACTAATAGGAATGCTACCAGAAAAGCATTTCTTACCCTTTACTAATATAGGAACTACTTATAGACCCATGGAGAGAGAATTGCTTTAGAAAGGTGTGGAGACTCAATGCTAATAACGATGGTGCAGAAGCATCAATTAAATATTATTTCAACAATTCTTTCTATATGACAAGAATATTTTTCTAAAGCTTTGATGCTTAATGACATAAACCTCTTCTATCTGGGCCTATACTTTATCAGAAATAAAGCTTTTCCACATATTACTTTAAAAATAATGTGTTTTCCACCTTGACCAAGTTTTCTGTATTCTAATTTGTATGAAGCATGCATTTCTCCATTTTCCCGTATAGAACAGCATGACCAGACATTGGATTAAACATTCAGAGAATCAGAAAAATATTTACAGAATATTTCAAATTGTGGAATAAGGTACGAGAATTGCATTCCAGTTCTTTTCTATATTGATTTGATTCTTCTTTATATCTGGCTCTTGAAGAGTTCTCTAAAATACTCTTTTAGAGATTCTCCTTTCCTACTTGCCTTTCCTTTTAGCTATTACCAATCAATTGTGCAAGTGAACAAGCTATTGTTATTCCAGCAGGAAGGAGTTGAATAGCAACATAAACAGTTGCAGAAGACTGAAGAGATATTTGAGGAAGATGGGAATGCAGGAAGGCCCCACTCCTCTATTGCCAGGGCTGTGAGCTAAGCCAAAATGAATGAAGACAAGAAGATTGTTAAAGGGGTGTCATGGTCAGGTTCATGTGCCAACTTGGCCAAGTGGTGGTACCTGTTTGTCTGGTTGGGCAAGTGCTGGCCTGTCTGTTGCGATGAGGACATTTCATAGAATTAAATCATGATAATGCAGCTATATCCCCAGCTGACTCTATTTGTAATCAGCCAAAGGGGAGTGTCTTCTGCAATGAGTGATTCTTAATCTGATCACTGGAAGCCTTTTAAGGAGGATTCAGAAGAGACAGGCTCTTCCTGTTTCGGCTGGTGAGCCTCTCCTGTGGAGTTCATCCAGACCCTCCATCGGAATCATCGGCTTCACAGCCTGCCCTGCAGATTTTGGACTCTGCGTTCCCGCGGTCACGTGAGACACTTTTTATAAATTTTATATTTGCGAGTGTTCCCTGTTGATTCTGTTTCTCTAGAGAACCCTAACTAATACAAGGGGCAACACTCTTTTGATTGTTTCTCTCACAATCCACAGTTGAAATTCAGCATACAGAGATCACTGGAAAATATTGAAGAATTATCAGCAGTATCATATGTAGAAATTTCAAAACACTTGGGAGGTTGGGATACACACATACAAGCAAACAAACAACCATAACCCTCTGTGTAACAGCTGCTCACTGCCGCACTCACTGGTCACATTTTCCTAAACACTGGCCCTGAATTCCCCAAGTAATCAAATATATACTTTCTAGGAAAAAAGAAGCATTTCAAAGGAACTCTTCAGGCAGGCTTAAGGAGTATTGCCTGAGATTGCTTTAATTGAAGGAAGTGTCTCCCATAGAAAGACAGTTCTTTGGAATTCTGTGATAATTGGCAGAGACTGAAAGTGATTTCAGAAGAAATGATATGATATGATCTAAATCAGCAGACCTGACCTGAAACCAGTGCTGAATTTCCACAAGACCAGCATCTTAATGATCCTAAAAAGGACAGTCACAAAAATCATACTGCTTCTGCCAATGGAATACTGAACTTTGACCCTGTTCCAGAATGAAACTGAAAGGCCTTTGATATCTACTATTTTATTTGTTTAATGATTTTATAAGAATTTGGAGGTTGTTCTTGAGAGGGTAAATGAGAATGCTAATTACTCAGTGCAACACTGGTTTGAGCCATGTGTATTGTGAAATAATTACACATTATTCCAGAACAGTAAAGAGATTACTGGTTAGTAATTCAGGTGCTGGAACACTTCCTTGGTGATCAATTTGCAAACCCAGTTCAGAAATTTATGCAAATGGCATATTAAATTAACAGAGATAAAGGAGAAAGAAGCCTACTAGGGATTTATTTGTGCATGTGGTCTGGTGGAAATAGACATCTGATTCAGACACATATCCTAGCTGCTGACTACTGTGATTTTGGCAAGTTACTTAACCTCTCTGAGAATTAGTTTTCTCAGCTATAAAAATGTGGATAATAAAACACCTTCCAGGGCTAGTTCCAGGGGGGATTTCACATTTGTTACCTTTTCCAAATTATAAATTTTAAAAATGCACGTAAAGTGTGTAACTGAATAGATATTTGATGCTTTCATTTCCAAGACTGGTTAAACCAAATACCATGAAATGGGTTCAGTTAAACAATAAGAATTCATTCACTCACAGATTTGAGGCCAGGAAGATGTCCAAATCAAGGCATCATCAAGGCAATGCTTTCTTTTTAAAAAATGACTGGTGGAGATCCTTCGCTGCTTTGTCACATGGTAATGCACATGGTGGCATCTGTTGGTCTTTCTCTTCTCTTCCAGGTTTTGTTGATTTCAGCTTCTTGTTTCTGTGGGTTTTTTTCTCTCTTTGTTTGACTTTTATTCCATTATAAAAGACTTTAGTAATAGTATTAAGACCCACACTAAGTAAGATGTGTCACACCTTAACTGAAGTAGCCTGACCAAAAGGTCCTACTTATAATGGGCTCACACCCACAGAAATAGATTAATTTTCAGAATGTGTTTTTCTGTGGTACACACGGCTTCAAATGACCACACTCTGCCCTCTAGACCCCAAAAAAGATGTGTTCTCTCTATGTGCAAAATGCATTAATTCCATCATAATATTTTTGGGGTCTAGAGGGTAGAGTGTGGTGATTTGAAGCTATATGTACCACAGAAAAACATGTTCTGAAAATTAATCCATTTCTGTGGTGTGAGCCCATTATAAGTAAGACTTTTTGATAAGGCTACTTCAGTTAAAGTATGACACATTTTACTTAAGGTGGGTCTTAATGCTATTATTAAAGTCTTTTATAATAGAATAAAAGTCAAACAAAGAGATAAAAAACACAGAAACAAGAAGCTGAAATCAACAAAACCTGGAAGAGAAGAGAGAGACCAACAGATGCCACCATGTGCATTACCATGTGACAAAGGTGAATTTACCTTTTCAACCCATGTGGTTAGACACATTCTCTTGACCCAAGAAGATGTCTTCAGTTCAAACCTCAGTGTATATGGTTCTGCCCTTGAAGACATTTTTCCTTCATTCTGTCCCTTTGAGTCCAGGCTGGCCAAGGTTCCATGTACACAGTCTCATAAAAACTCATCAGTTTTACATGTCATACACAAGGGTCCAACCCATCAGCCAGTAGGCTTTTCCACCAATCCTTTCTCAATAACTACACCTCTAACCCTGACTTGCAATTAAATGGCTGACTGGATATATTCAGTTAAACCCTCACATGGAGCACTATTCTCTGGGAACGCACTTTCTGGATACTCAGAATTTTCCCAAAACATCAATTTCTGGTTTCTTTGTGCAAAGAAATTCAGTTCTTAGTTTATCCCCTTCCTCTTGCATTTTATTATTACTCACAAGGAGAAATCAGGCTGCACATTCCATGTTTAACTTAGAAATCTCCCCAACTAAATTTTCAAATTCATCATACTCAAATTCTGCTTTGTATCCAATATCAGAACTCAATTTTGCCAAGTTCTCTGCAACCTTAAAACAAAGATCAGCTTTCCTCCTTTTCTAATAACACATTCATCATTTTCTCCTAAGACCTCATTAGAAGTAACCACGTGATCAGTTACAGAAACAAGAATTGTAATGCTGTTTTGTCCATGTTATACTATTTAAGTTCATATTTATCACTACCTTCTTCCATTACCTGTTCTATGTTCCCTTTACCCTCAGCAAGCACTTCAGCTGGCCGTGGTTCTTTGCCTGGTGGGATGACCCAAACTTTCATTCCTGAAGTTTCAGAGCCATTGGTAGTCCTGCCAGGATTGGGTTGTTGCAGTTTTCCATTGATTTTAATCACAGGGCATGGTAGTACCAAAAGACGCCCTAGAGGATCTCCTATATACCATGAAAACCCTTCTTTACCCCCATTATGTAGTTGCAGTCCTACTTCCCCCTGATAGTCAGGGTCAGCCACCCCAGACAATAATGTAATCTCCTTCTTGGCTTGTTGAGCCAGTGGCATAAGTAGCCAGAGTGACCAGGTGGCAGTCTTAACTTCCAGTTCAATGTAATCATTGTTGTTTCTCCTGGTGTGTTGCATTCCAGCAGCTAGCAAACTACAACATCCAGTTTCAGAGACTTAAATCCCACTCTTTACTTTCTCTTATTCTTTCATGTCAAAATCCTGGGGTGTTTGAAGAGACTGTTGCTGTAAACAGAACCACTGCCAACCTGGACAAAGGTGGACACAAAAGGGAGGGATTGGAGTTTGAGGAGTGAGAACCATGGAAACTCGGGTCTGAAGCCAAGAAACCTTGGCCAGGAGAATGGACCCACCCATATACATAAAGAGGGTGAGTTTACTCTGAAGGGCGAGGACGAGTTTCCCACGTTACTGCAGTGGAAGAATAGTGCAGCCTCAGGTCTTGGAGAAGGTACAGCACACCTGTACCTTGGGGGACTAGGGAGAGCCTGGTTGCCACCACATGGAGGGGTTGAGCATGTGCCCCAGAAATAGCAGAGAGCCCAAGGGTGGCCCTGATGCCCGGAGAGAGTGGAGCCAAGAAAAAGGTGGTCTCCTCAATGTTCCCTGAGGTTGATTTGGAAAGAGGCAGGCCACTGCATAGGCCCTTGGAAAGGGTGGGACTGCCACTTTCTAAAGCTGAAGGATTAATGACTTTCAGATTTTGAAATCCAACGGTGTTTGCCCTGCAGGTTTTCCTTCCAATTTCTCCCCATGGATCTTGTGATTGTCCCTCCTTTGCGTATTGGCACCAAACAACTTGTTTTGAGATTCACAGGTCCATAGCCAGGAGAGAATTTTTTGCACCTTTATATTGTTTAAGGTGATGCATGTAGTTGCCAAGTTGACAAGGGGTGGACATGTGGTAGTTAGATTCACTTGTCAACTTGGCCAGGTGAAGGCACCTAGTTTCCTTGCTGTGGACATGAACCAATGGTACGTGAACCTCATCTGTTGCTGATTACATCTGCAGTCAGCTAGGGGGCATGCCTGCTGCAATGAATGATGTTGAATTTAATTGGCTGGTGCTTAAATGAGAGCACTCAACATAGCGCAACCCAAGCAGCTCAGCATACCTCATCTCAGCACTCGCAGCTCAGCCCAGGCTTTTGGAGATGCAGAAAGGAATCACCCCGGGGAAAGTTGTTAGAATCCAGAGGCCTGGAGAGAAGGCCAGCATAGATTGCCCTGAGCCTTCCCACATGAGAAAGAACCTCAGATGAAAGTTAGCTGCCTTTCCTCTGAAGAACTAACAAAATAAATTCCCTTTTATTAAAAGCCAATCCGTCTTTGGTGTGTTGCATCTGGCAGCTAGCAAACTAGAACACTGGAGTAAGAAGGTAGTCAAGGGAACTGTCTAATTGACATCTGTTTTCTCCTCACAACATGGGGCAAATAACCCCCAAAGCTCAGCAACCTGTAGGCTCCATACCCCAAATGTTAGAACTGGAACACTTTTCAAGGCAAAATTACTTAAAAATTAATATTAAAAGTTCTGGTCATCAATCATGTTTCTAGACTTGAGTATAAGACGAACTTTCATAGCCCAGTGTAGGAAAATATATAAGAATAACATATAGACAATGCCTAACTTTCCCACTCTGATGTAATGCTTTGGGTTGTGACCTAAAATCCCATTCAGTACAAGAACAGATTTTCCCTTATCCTTAAGTGCTATTTCTTGAGAATACTAAAGATTGTTGCATAGCAAGTCATTCTTGTTATGTGCTTCAACACAGAAGAGGACTGGAGGGGGAACGATATAAATGATAGGTTTAAAGCATCATTAGACAGCAGGTGCTGCCTGCAAGCACATGCTGGGACTCTCTAGCTCTAGCTCAGCAGCAAACTTGGGTAGCCAAGTTTCCGCAATATTTATAGGAAAATAAGCACTGTATAAGCACAGGCTTATGCTCTTTTAGTAATTATTTTATCAAAACCCTCAATGTCTCCTGGAGGTTTAGGAGCGTTATGATTCTATGACAAATGAACTTTGCAGAGGCTAGTCTGACCTTTCCTTCAGGGCTCAAGAGCTCAGGAGCTATGGGCTCAGATCATGAGTTTGGTGAACACTCACCATTTTACATAGTTTATTTCCACAAGTTAAAACCAGCACTATACTATTTCATGGGAGTTTATAAAGATCAGTTGGGTATCATTTGTTCTAATTTACTAATCATCCCTGCTTTTTGCCTTTTAGTCCCACTCTCATTACCTAACCCCCATTTTGCTGTCTTTCCCTCCATCATATGTTGAAATTGAAACAACCCTGCAAGAGTCAACAAACTGAAAGTTCTTCAAGGTTGATGACCCTATTCGGATCCATCTAGCCTCTTTCCCCAGCAACTGTGATATGAATGATTAATGGAGAGCAAAGTTGGAAACGACCCAAGTGTCCATCAACAGATGAATGGGTAAACAAACTGTGGTTTACACAAACAATAGAATATTATGAAGTTATAAGAAAAAAAAATGAAGGTTTGATACATGCTACAACATGGATGAAGCTTGAAATCATTCTAAGTGAAATAATCTGGACACAAATGGACAAGTAATGTATGATTCCACTTATATGAAGTTTAAAAGAATAAGCAAATTCATAGAGACAAAAAGTGGATTAGAGTTTACCAGAGTCCGGGAGAGGGAAGAATGGGGAGCTTTGCTTAATAAGTACAGTTTCTGTTTGGGGTCATGAAAAAGCCTGGGTAAAGGATGATGATAGCACAGCATTGTGGAGGCAGTTGATACCCCTGAGGTATATACTTAAAAATGGTTAAAATGTAGTAACATACATGTTACTACAACTTAAAACAATGCAATATTGTTTCATTTACATGTTAGATCAAGGTTTGAAAACTAGACCATCTCTAAAGAAAATACTAAAGCATAGATTCATTCAAATTAAAAGGTAAGTCAATCCTTTTGAAAGATGACTGTCAATGGTGGAAATTTGAAATTACTTAAACTTTTGACCCAGCACCATAAACAGAAATAATTCAAGGAACACCTTAAGTTTAAAACACCGATGAACTAGCTTATTCTTGGGCAGAGTTTTATTTATGCAGCTTATCTAAAATCAAGGTAAATAGTTTTAATTAATGGACAGCCACCATACCTGCTGCTTCTCTTTTGCAAGTTAACATTTCCCGAAAGAGAGTAAGTTGGTTGGAGCAGGATGTTACAATGAAGGGGTTGGCAAACTTTTTCTGTGAAGGCCAGGTAGTCAATATTTTAGGCTTTGCAGGGCATATAGCCTATGGTCTTTGTTGCAACTGCTCAACTCTGCCACTATAGCATGAACACAGCCATAGAAAATATGCAAGTAAATGGGCATGGTTGAGTTCCAATAAAGTTTTATTTTTATGGACACAAATTTAAATTTCATAAAATTTTTGTGTCACAAAATATTATTCTCCTTCTGTTTTCTTCCCAACCACTTAAAAATATTTTGTATGATTCATTAGCCATACAAAACAGGATTTGGCCCATGGGGTGTATTTACTGACTCCTGGTTTAATGCAAGGAATATGAATTAGATAGGCAGAAAATACTGGTCTGAATTGGATATATCAGAACAACTCTATAAGTTTTTTTTTTAATCAAGCTCTTATGAGGAGAAAATAAATGAAGTTATACATATAAATTTAATTTCAAACTATTTATTATTTTACAAATACTAGTTGGTGGTAAGATTTATTTATTTATACCTCACTGCATATATAAGCTGACCAGATAAAAATGCAGAAACACACAAATCAGCATAGAAGGTCAAAATTATAAGGGAAATAAGTGTGTGCATGTACACGTACATATGTAAGACATGAGATCTACATAGTTTCAAAGCTGAGGTATGAATTTGCCTGTAAGATCATTGGCAGTCATAGTGAAAGGGAAACATTTGATTCAACGCAATTCAAGAAATACTTGTTTTAGTATTTACCATGAGCCAACCGTTATTCTAGGTGATAGGAATAGAGCATTAAAAATGAAAAAGTCTTGCCTGTTAAGAAGCAACATAATCAGGATTCCCTTTGATAATGAGAAAAAATATGTCAATCCTTTAAGTGAAATCTTCCCTGGCATATAGTATTGAAAAATATTTCACTTGAAGCTTCACGTAGGCAACAGTGAATGATGTGATGAAAACTCTTGCCTTAATGACATATTTACAGAAAATCCGCTATGAAATTCCTTCTTTCATCCTTCAATGAGAGCTGAGGACAAGATATGAAAGCTCATCTCTATGACAGTATCCCTGCAGGATGCTGAGACAACCCAGTGCAAATGTGTGTCTTTTAGGTCATCTAACTTAATCCAAGGATAATACATGAATTATTAGATAGTGCCTATTTCTCAAAATCTACATTGGAATAACCTTGGAAGCTTCTTAATATCGTAGTTTTTTTAGACTGCACACCAGCGTTGTGAATTGGACTCTCTGAAGGTGGGCCTACTAATCTGCATTTGTAAAAGAAAGCTTGTTGGGATCTTCCTTTGCACACCAAAATTTTGAGGACCATTAAACTTGAATAGGAATTTTTATACTGTTTTTATGCTTATGGGGTTATGAAATGAATTTAGTGGTTTGCAGACATCATACAAATATTGAAGACAGACAGAAGAGCAAATATTAAAGTGTATTACAGATAATCACAATTATATTTTTGTGAAAAATGTTTGCTATGAATATGAACTATTTAATAAGTCACATTATATCTTACTGTAGGTATCAGTCAACAACTCTGAAGACATTGATCAAAAAACATGCACTGACTTCTGGTCCTTCAAAAATTCTCAAGAAATATCAATTTTTTACAGTCTGTTTGAGAGTTGAAAGCAGGCAGCTGCATGTGGTATTCTCATGCAAAGATCTAAAGGTAATGCATTCTGTGCTTTCCAAATCAAGGTAGGAAACAATGGAGTTAAAATCCTGTTGTTAGAATCAATGTGTGTAAGTAAGAACATTGAGCAGAATATGATGATGAAAATCATAGTGGTGTTTTATAATGATGTAATAGAAATGGAAAAAGTTGGATCTAATGGCCTCATAATAGAATATCTCAATGTTTCTTAAATTTTAGTGTGCATTATCAAAGGCAGATGTTTATTAATAGTATCCATGCCAGAAGTGTCTCATGAATATATGTGGTTGAGTATATTTTTGCTCTAAATGGACACTAATGAAGGAAAGCAACAGCATTCCTTCTGTGTCATAGTTTTCATTCATATTTTTAGAAATACATATTGTTAGGCTGAGATTAAACGTGTTTGATCTCCATTGATTAAACATGATGGTAAGCCATGTTACAAGAACTCATTACCACTGGCAGAAGGCTTCTGGCCATATCCCACTGAGATATCTGAAACAAAAATTACAATAAATTTCCTCAGGCCATTTTTGTGTTCTTGGCTTATTATTATTATTATTATTATTAATTAAAGAAAAAATAAATTAACACAACATTTAGAAATCATTCCATTCTACATATGCAATCAGTAATTCTTAACATCATCACATAGATGCATGATCATCATTTCTTAGTACATTTGCATTGATTTAGGAAAAGAACTAGCAAAACAACAGAAAAAGATATAGAATGTTAATATAGAGAAAAAATAAAAATAATAATAATAGTAAAAAAAAAGACACAAACAAGCAAACATACAGACAAAAAAAAAACCTATAGCTCAGATGCAGCTTCATTCAGTGTTTTAACATGATTACTTTACAATTAGGTATTATTGTGCTGTCCATTTTTGAGTTTTTGTATCTAGTCCTGTTGCACAGTCTGTATCCCTTCAGCTCCAATTTTGGCTTATTATTTTATATAAAACAAGAAATCATCCCAATTTTATTTATAATTTTATATTATGTTTAAGGTATCTCAGTTTATTTACTACTTCTAATCACTGGGCCTAAATTTAATTTACATGCAGTCCTAAATAGCCAACTTCTTTTACATTTATTGTCCCCCCAAATTATGATGTAAGTCGCATTATGGTAGGACTAATTTCAGATGTAGCAGATGCTTCCCTCATTTTCAATATTTGTAATATGAATGCACATGCATTTCACAGAATACACATCTTTCAAAGACTGAGAAAGCAGAAAGTTACTTTAGCATCCTATATTTCAGTAAGCACACATTAAGTCAGTTCAGATATAAAACACTGTTTTAGTTTGCAAGCTGCCAGAATGCAATATACCAGAAATGAAATGGCTTTTAAAAAGGGAATTTATTAAGTTGCAAGTTTACAGTTCTAAGGCCATGAAAATTTCCAAATTAAGGCATCAAGAGAAAGATACCTTAACTCCAAAGAAAGAACCGATGGGAAAAAAGGAACTCCAAAGAAAGTTTGGGTTTTTTTTCTCTCAGCTGGGAGAGCACATGGTGATGTCTGCTAGCTTTCTCTCCTCATTTCATAAGGCTTTCCCAGAATGTTCTCCTTCTGTATCCTCAAAAGCCTCTGGCTGTGTGGGCTCTGTTGGTTGTTTCCAAAATGGTTCCCTGTTAAAGGGCTCCAGTAAGCAACCCCACTTTGAATGGGTGGAGACACATCTTCATGGAAACCATCTAATCGAAAGTTACCACCCACAATTGGGTGGGTCACATCTCCATGGAAACAAAACAGATCCCACCAAGCAATATTGAATTAGGATTAGATTCAATATTTAATCTCTATCTTGTGCCTCCAGCACACAAACCCCAAGTAAAGCTGCTTTTTCTCCACTACGTTAAGATAAATTCAGGAGATGAAAGTTTTATACAGATTTTTTTTTCATTAAAGAAATCCCAAGCCTGCAATA
The DNA here is from genome assembly GCF_023851605.1 of Tamandua tetradactyla. Lineage (NCBI taxonomy): Eukaryota > Metazoa > Chordata > Mammalia > Pilosa > Myrmecophagidae > Tamandua > Tamandua tetradactyla. Next base: position 72,662,459 of record NC_135345.1, on the reverse strand, counting down.
ATTCTGGGATACACAACAGATTCAAACCAACACAAACACCAAAGGTCATACTTCCCATTTGAAAATCTTCATGGAAAGCAACTTAGTTAAATATTGAACAATCTTTATTGTTGGGAAATTGTTCTTTAGCGCAAGTGTTCTTTACATGGAATTCATGAAAAATTTTGTGTTTATAGATATGTTGGTTTCGCAGGAGAGGGCTGATGGCTTTCAGCACCTTCTTGAAGGCATCCATGGCCAACAAATCATCACACATCAAACACTCCCACTACTTTAATGCCAATCCCTGTTCCTACATTCCATAATTTAAGCTCTGAATCTTCTCTTTCTGTCTTCAGATAAGATGGAAAACAGCTTTTCCTTGTATTTGTACAATTTATTATTTGTGAACACTTTGATTAGGTAACACCCTGACAGTCTCTTCTTTAAAAGAGAGACACAAATCTCCATTGGAAAAAATAATCATTGAAAATTATGGTGCAAAAGGAAGTGAAAACGGCCATAGTCGAGGTCTCTTAAAAGGAGTTTTTTGTCTACTGGAGCAGCAGAGAAAAGTACAGAATTTGCTGATTAATAATGTGTAACTTCATACTACTAAACAGAATCACAATGAAAAGACAAGTCAGGTAAGTCATTAGGAAAGCACCTTTGTTAAATCAACATTTTCCTCAAATACCAGAGGTTAATATTAACAAGCTTTCCTAGGAAAACGATTATCTCCTTACCATAAATCATACCACAAGGGGCATTGTGGAAATGTCTTTTAAAATCTGCCAACAAGGAAATATAAAAACATAATAGTGTAGTAAAAGATACATGGCAAATTTTGTAAAATGGTAATATTCTTTATCTTCTGCCTCAAACACACAAAAGCCAAGTAAAGCTGCTCTTTCTCCACTAGGTTAAGATAAATTCAGGACATGATGATCTTATACAGATTTTTTTTCATTAAAGAAATCCCACACCTGCAAGATTAGGTCTATTTTCAGAATTAATACAAAACCAAAGAAGCTTTTGTTTAATAGAAGTTTTATTAGACATTATCAAGGAAATATTGTCCGAGGTTTTTTGTAGAATTAAATTTAATGTTTTATTTCAATATTTTGGCAGCAGTTATGTCTGATTTAGGAAACATTTGTTTATTGTTAAAATTACTGAAATTATTCAATTATCACTACATCGTATCTCAAATTCACTTCTTGAACAAATTATTAAATGCCTACTATGTGTCAGGCACTGCTCTGCATATCTAATGCTGCTTTAGGCATGCAATGGTCAAAATAAAGAACAGACCTTAACCTCAATCTGGACATGAAAAGGCATTTTATCTTGGAAAAGCATAAATAGTGATTAGGAAATCTTGATAACCAAAAGACAGATATACAAAAGCAAATTTTTTTTAGCAATGATGACAACATTCTGTGTATTTATTAAGTGCCAGACATTATACTTGGAAATTGACCAAAGTTATTGTGCTTAAATTTCACAGTAACCCTATGAAGTGGGGGTTTGTAATAAGGGTCACAGGTAACAGAAACCCCACTCACAGGTCCCAGTAATAAGAACATAAGAGAACTGAGAAACCACCATACCAGGTTGTAGGGAAAAAACGCAGTCAAGACCCTCTCGCTGTCTGCCATCTCTGCTTGTCTTTACAAGTTTCCTTCACTCTGCTTTCTTGATCTAAAAGTGAATTTCCTTTGCTTCTTGTGTCTACAGGGTAAGAAACAAGACCACCAATAACTCTCAAGATTTACATCTTAAATATTTCACATACAAAGAAAAGGCTACCCTTTCAGATTTCCAATTCTAATATTTGCGCAAAAAATCCTGGGTTTATTCAGATGCTCAATCCCAGAGTAATTGGAGCCTGTTATATCAAAATAATAAGTTTAGACCTTAAAATGTCTTTTGGGTTTTGCCTCCTTTATTAGTTTGTTAAAGCTGCCAGAATGCAATATACCAGAAATAGAACAGTTTTTACAAAGGACATTTATTCTGTTTCAAGTTTACAGTGGTAAGGCCATGAAAATGTCAAAAGTAAGGTATCTACAAAGGTTACCTTCACTCAAGAAAGGCTGATGCCATCCAGAACACCTCTGTCAGCTGGAAAGGCACATGGCTGGCATCTGGTCCTTGTTCCTGGTTCTGCTGCTTCTAATTTCTGATGCCAGAGGTTTCCTCTCTAAGCATCTGTGGTCTTTCACTTAATTCCTCCAGGACACAACTTTGGATTCTGGCTTGCTTAGCATGTGATCTCATGGGAAATCACATGGCAATGTCTGCTCGGCTCTGCCTGTGTCTAGGCATCTGCTCTATCAGCACTCCAAGCTTTTGTCAGCTCTGAAGCAACTATTTTCCAAGAATCTGCATCTGAGGTTTCTCCAAAATGTTTCCCCTTTTAAAGGACTCTGGTAAACTAATCAAGACCCACCTTGAATGGGTAGAGTCACATCTCTACCCAAATCTAATCCAAAGCCATACTCACAATTGGGTGTGCCACATCTCTACGGACATATTCTAATCTAACGTTTAGCCCTACAATATTGAATCAAGAGCAAAAGAAAATGGCTGCCCCCACAAGATGGGATCAAGATTAAAACATGGCTTTTTGGGGGTACATAATAGTTTCAAACTGGCACACTTCTTTTACATACTTCCCATCCTTTCCCACAGTTAGTCATATGAATCCAGAAGAATTAGCATTGTGCTACTAGGAAAACAAGGAAAACTTGTTTCCATTCAGTTGTTGGTTTGTTTGACTAGTTGGATTTGTTGTTGTTATTGTTTTGTTCATTAGTTGTTATATATTTTTTTAAGCTTCCAAACTAGTTTCTTGAGACTCAAAATGAAGTCTCTAAAGGAAGTGGGATCTAGATTTTCTATAACAATTATTTAAAATATATGAAAGGACAGAGATGGTTCCAACCTCCACACCAGGAAGAAGAGGCTTGCCTGAAAAGGAGGAAAGGGAGTAGGGAGAGGATAGTTCAAGAATTAAGAAAAGTATAGAAGTCCCAGGCCAAAGAGACAAAGGTATGAGAAAAGAATTAGCCTGGAAATATGACCAATCATCATTGAGTGGCTAGTTCTAGTGATCAGAGTGGAAGCGCCAATAATCCTGCAAATTTTTCCTAGCTATTTCCTGAAGGCACCCAGTTGCCATTGCAGAAGAGCCATGCCAGTGGTTTTCATCAGTGTTGGGCAGAGAACGGCTGCTATCATCAGCCGCCTCTACCTCAGCAATGTGTTATCCAGCATATGCACATCTACCTAAACCCCAAGATGTTGCAGAGCTCCTAAGGACACTTTCTCAATCATCAGCCCAGGACACTCAGAAGTCCCACAAAACAGAGCATAGGAAATTTGAACTACAGAAGATCAGGAGTGACAACAAAGGAAAAAGACTCAATACACACATTTGAGTGGGTGGGAGAGTAGGAAATCTCTCCCCTATTTCACCACCTTGGCAATTTCCAGGATAACCATGGGTAAGGAAGGGAAAAGTCTAGACATATTGGCAACGGAGGTAGGGGAGATAAAAAAATTAGACTCCCCTAGAATACAAATACTCTCATTCGATAGATAATGTACCTGAGACTTTCCTAAGATCACACAGCTAGGAGATGCCAAGTCACAAAACAGACCCAGCCAACGCTCTGGACCACAAAGCTTCAGAGCCTCAATACTGAGATCCTTGTGGCTGCTTTTTTAATCAATATAAATGTGGAGGAGACATTTGTAAAATTTTTTGGAATCAGAATTCCAACATTTGGCACCATGCAAAGCAGATAGCTATCTGAGCAGTCTGGGAAACAGATGGTTCCAAGATACTATGTATAGTGTTGTGTATGGGGGTTGTTTTCGGTTTTGGATTTTGAGGAAAAATATAGTTGTTAACTCTATCTACTCCTTCTCCTAGATTGGTACTAACAAACTTACACTGGAATCTGAGATTCTTTTTTGTGAGAGTTTTGTGTGTGTATATATATATTCATACAAAATCAATATATTTCCATTTTGATGAAAGTTTAATATATGTATAGTATGAATTATTTGGCACATTGAAATGTCATTTTCAAAGGGCACTGGAAATCCAAAAGCATATAAGACTTGTGACTTTAGTAAATCCATGTGCATTTAAAAAACTTTAAAAATCTTGAAGAAAATCCATGAAAATTTCAGAAAAATCTTTAAATGCAAATCATTACGCTTCCAAATCATCGTTTAAATAGCTTCATTGTATTCTGTTGTTTCAATATACAAGATATATATTAGGTGACAAGTTAGAGAAACTAAATTCAAGGTTTCTGACTCATGTAGTAGTAAAATAATGAAAATGTGGCTGTGCCAATCTCTCTCTCTCTCTCCATCCATCCATCTCTCATGTCTCCCATTCTCTGTGGAGCTTCATTCTCTTCTACTACATATACTTGGAGAACAAGACTCTAGAAACTGAGTTTATGTCCTCACAGTTCATTTATCAAGAGGAAAGTAAAAAACCTTCCTCCAGCTTTCAAATGCCAAATTTCTTACAAAAATCCTGATTAGTCCAACTTGAATCACATGTCCCCCTTTAGATCAACAACTGACACAGAGGGATTTGGCACAAGGAGTCGCCATGTCTGGCAACCTTTTCGTTGGAGGTGTCGCCATTGTCAGCCCCACCAGAGTCACACACGTGGTGAGGGTTAGAAGCTCTGGGGGGTTGGAGCCCACTCTAGCTTGTTGGGGCTAACTGTGTGCATCTCTTCCCAACTCCAGAGGGGTAGCCTGAAATCAGTCATAGTGGGAATATTTACACAACTGAAATCAGCACAAACCACAAATTAGGACTTTTAATTTCCCTGATTGTTTAACAAGAGCTGATTGTTAAACATTTACTAGAAATTACTGGATAGGTGCATTTCCCTATAGGGCTGGAGTTGCAGAGACAAAAGACCTATTTGTCAAGATCTATTTTTTCTCTATGAGTGTAACTAATAATATTCTTAAAACCAGAAGATTAATCAGCTTTTATGATGATTCTTCCACGAACAGAATGCCGGAATAAAAGAGACCTTCTAAAAACTCCACCTATTCGCAGCAGAATTCTAGAATTGTTTTTATATAGCATCTACTCACCTTACTAGTGTTCAAAGACAGGAGAATAATATTAATAAGATCCTGGAAAAGAAGAAAATACCATCTACAGATAATTCTGTAAAAACATTACACATATATCATGATATCTCATTTATAATGTGGAGCCAATGCCACATTAGCCTTTCCACAGGTCATTTATGGAAAGATAACCTTGTTGTTGAGTCTTTCTCCAAGGAAAGCATCATGCCCTGATAAACGCCATGCCTGGTGAATAAATAATTAGCCTGCTAAATCCTTTCAAAACTTTTTCAAATAACCTCATGCTATATAAACATGCATTCATTCAGCAAATAAACCATCTACGTACTAGTCTCTGGTTTCTTAATGCAAGGGTGAAAGTGGGCAAACTTCCTTGACTCTCAATGCTGATTTTTCAAAGATTTGTTGGCATTCCCTTGTAAAATGGCTTATAGTCATGGGTTAGGCTGCCTGAATGAGCCCATCATTCTTAGTCAAGTAATGCACAGTGCCTTCTGTTTTTGTTTCAGAAGAATTTTGTTTCAGAGAAAAATTCCTTTATGTAAAATTTAGTTGTATTTACATTTAATGAGAACTGCTAAAACCAATACAATAGTTTAGCATAGCTATGCACATAACATATATTGAACATGTAACAACTTGCTCAGCATTCTGGCAAGCACTTTACATTCATTATCTTTGCAATCCTTGCAGCAACCCTACGAGGCAGAAAATCTTATCTCCATTTAACATATGAGAACACTGAGACATAAAGAAGAAAAATAGCTTTCTCAAGGTCACAAAGTGAGTGAGTGGCATAGTCAGGAATCAAACTGCTCTGTGACAACAACATCCAAACATCCTACTTACCGTCAATGTCATGTGCCATGCCTTGTGCTAAAGTTCTCTTATATATATTTTCCCATTCAATTCTAACACACAAAATCTGTGTAAAGCAGGCATTATTATTTTCTTTTACAGATGATGATGCCAAGGGTCAAAGAGTTAAAGAAACATCCAAACTTCCACAAGAACAGGTAATACTTGCCAGAATGGGATTCAAATCCAAGCCTGACTAACTCTGTGTACAGTGCTTTTTCTACTATTATATAACTCTCAGCAGAGTTAAATTATTTGGAAGTGATGTAAGTTTAGTTATCTTAAAAATTCAGGAGACCACCCCTAAATGATTAATGTACTGGTGTCTGGCTACATTAAAAACACATTTGTGGAGAGTCTCAGTGCTTTTACATTTGGGGAGTAATCACAGAGAGTAAGTGCCAGAGTAAATCATAGACCCCCATGAGTTTGTGGAAAGGAGATGTCAGAGGGGACTCTATGTTTCAGGAGAAATAAAAATGCATCACTGTCAGTCAGTACAAATCGAGAAAATTATATTATAAATTCAGAAGGCACAGTGCCAGTCAGCCTGAGGAGAGATACAATAAGGAGAAAAAACAGGCAGAATGGAGAACCATTTATATTCTTTAATCACAAGAGTTAGGGTAACCAAGAACAAAGCAAGCTGAGTTAAGGGCCCATCAAAGTGCACTGCGCATGTTCGTTCTACTCTGTCATCTCAGCCCTAGGACTGGCTACTTGTTATTGCAACATAATGAGAAAATTTACATGCAATGAAGTAAAAGGTAATTAGTGGCAAATCATAGCATTTTTTGCATCCATTTGGGAGTAAGATCTGGGAAGGATTTAGGAGGTTGACTGAAACGATGCTGAACAAAAATGATACCATGAAGGAAAAGAATATGTGTAGTGTAAGAATTACCTAGAGCCTGTGCACTCAGAAAGAGACTATGCACTAAGAAAGTCGTGCCAACTTGTTGCTTCTCAAGCTGACTCCAGTGGGGATAAATCTGAGTAATTGTCTTGCCACACATAATCATTGCTGTTTGGAAGGAAACCCTAGAAATCAGAGACCATGGACTGAGATGAATAATTACGAAGGTATACCATGTCCCTCTTAGCAGAATTAATATCACATAGATGCCAATTCTCCTCAAGTTTCTGGGACAAGCAAATACTCTCTTTTGAGGCAAGGAGTACACAGAAAGTCCAAAACTTGACCACATTTATCCACCTTAAAGTTTTGAAATTACAGAGGGAAACTTTGAGAGGTCACTAGTTAGAAAACAGCTAACTGATATGAAGTTAAGTTGGGAAGGAGTTTAAGTATCACAGAGAGTGAGAGAATATGGTAGTTGTGATCTTCAATGTGCATGTGTTGAGGGGAGGGGTGGATTACAGAAGGATGTGTTTGGGGGCGTGGGTGGGCAAAGAAGGTCCCTCTAATAATGGCAACAGACTTAACAACAGTACAAAATTTTCAAGATCCACATTTAAATCCCTATCCACACCAGCAGACTAGTAGAATAAGAAATCTAGGAGAGTAAGAATTTGTATTTGTTTTGGGGAATAATAAACTAAGCTAGAGTAACCAGGCTGAATAAGGTTTCATTCTTAGAGTAATAGCGCCATTACCACACTGAATTGCCAGATCTAGCTTCCCCTACTGGACTGTGAGGCCCTTACCGACAGGTTGGTCTCCTAACACATCAGGTGCTAAAGAGATATTTATTGGGCAGAACCATTAAATGTATTAAAGCCTACTTGTATTGCCCTAACTAATCTCAAAATTATCCACCTCAGGGAAGAAAGGACAAGTCTGTAGTTCCTATTTAGGTATTCCCTTCTCCTTTACACTGAAACTAGTTTAAAATACGATAATTCTAGTGTGGAGCATTGACTCACGTCCACCATGAAGATATCCAAGTCCTAAACCCTGGTCCTGGGTGTGAACTTACTTGTAAATAGGACCATCAAAGATCTTATTTAGATAAGGCCAAATAGAATCAAGATGGGTTTTAATCCAATGTAGCAAACATTAGGATGCAGTCTGTCAGTGGGAGCCAGAGAAGGAGACACAGATCACCACTAACAGAATCAGAGATGCATTTATAAGCCAAGGAATGTGAAGATTGCTGACAAGTCAGCACCAGAATGCTACAGACTATGGGAGAAAGCACAGCCTGGTGATACCTTGATGTTGGAGTTTAGCTTTCAAAACTGTGAAACAATAAATTCCTGTTGTTTAAGCTAACCAGTGTGAGGTAGTTGCCACAGCAGCCCTAGCAAACTAAGACAGTTCTTAACTGATTTCTTTATGGGGAAAACTGTTGCCTGTGTGAGCTAACAAGTTTGTGGCTATCTTCCTCTCGTTCTTAACTCTAGATCAGCAGCCAGAGTCCCATGGCATGAGTGTCACTCCACGTGAAATGAGTGGGAGGGGCGTTACTCAAGACGCCCTTCAGCATCCTGCCGTGTGATCTTGGCTCCCTTCCAGCTCACTTTCAGTGGCCTTGACCAGGAAAGTATTTTGTTCATTTTCTTGGAACCATGCCACTCGCATGAGTCATTGGGGTCATAGTTTAAATTCATTCCTCTGTTTCCTAATACCCCTGCTGAGAGTGCTGTTAGGCTGTCTATGGGTCAACCAGGCATCCCCTATGATGGAGAGAGAGCAATGAACTCAAGTAAACAAGAACAAAAAAAACATAAAAGGAGGTGAAAGCATGTGTATCAGGCACTCCCCCAGGTTCAAGGGTTATACCCTTGCTGGAATAGGATTTTGGGGGAGATATGGGAGCAATCAAGTTGAAAGATAAGATAAAATGAACTGGATGATAGTTTAATGACTTCATGATGCGTTCTGTTGAGAAGGCAGTGGTGATCACACCTCATTCAGGTCTCTGCTCTTTGGCCCCTCCTCAGAGAAGCATCCTCTGACTCCATTATCTAAAACAACACATCTCCTCATGTCAATCTCAGCCTCTTCCCCCCAGTTTCTGCTGAGAGGCCACATGGTTTAGTGGCTAACTTCAGACTGGGTTGAATCCAAGCTCACTACCACCACCTCCTCCTCCTTCTTATTAATTGTGTGGCATTAGCTAGTTATTTAGTCTCTTAATGTTTCACAGTTCTCACCTATAAAATGGGGTAACAATCCTATTTAATGGCATGGTGAGAATTAAATGAGTTAATATGTGAAAATCAATTAGAATAGTGCCTGGCACACAAGAAACACAATATAAGTCTGTGCTATTATTATTCCTCACCACATTTAATGCTGCCTGATACTTTCACATACACACACACACACACACACACACACACACAATTCTACACTCCAGAAAGGAAGGAATTTTATAGACAGTGCCTAGTACATAGTATGGATTAAATGAATAAATGGAATTTATAACAGTCCACCTTAGTATCCAATCATTAATGTATGTAAGCAAACATACATTATTGTATGAGGGAGAAGAACAATAGCAATCTATAATGCTAAACTTTCCGTTTAGTGTAATTAATAGACTTGGGCACCCCTATGATTTTACTCTAATTTGTTCTACACCTGAGTTATAAAGACTTTTAAATTTGGATCACAAACAGATATAGGACAGGAGATAATCAGGTTTTTACTCTACCAGTTTTTCAAGAGATTTTTCCATCTCATATGAATTAAACTCATTGGCATTAAGTTTGCCTCAATATTCTTTTCTGTAGAACCCGTGGTGATAACACCTCTTTAATTCCTGATGACGGTGAATACTGTTATCTATTTATTAGTGATTGATCTAGCTAGATGTCTATCAATTTGATACTTTCAAAGAACCATGTTTAGGCTTTGTTAATTTTTATTGTTTGTCTATTTTCTATTATATTGATTCTGGTTTTCATATTTTCTTCTATTTATTTTGGGTTTACTCTGATCTTTTTTTTTTTTTTTGTCTATCTTTTACAGGTGAAAACTTGTGATTGATTTTAGACCTTTCTTATTTTCAAAGATATACAGTAAATGCTGTAAATTTCCCTCTGAGCCTTAGCTGCATCACATAAATATGGATATGTTGTATTTTCATTATCATACAGCACAAAATATTTTCCAATTTCTCTTTTTAAAAAATTTCCTCTAGCAAAGATATTGTGAGTTTACAGAGCAATCATGCATAAAATACAAGTTTTCCATATACCACCCTATTATTAACACCTTGCATTAGTGTAGAGTATTTGTTACAATTGATGATAGCATATTTAAATAATCATACTATTATAGTTCATGAATTAATTTAGGGTTCACTATTTTTGTAGTGTAAATCCATGGATTTTTAAAAAATCATTCTGATACTATATATACAATGTAATATTTCTCCCTTTTAATCACATTCATACATATTTCATTGCTGTTTTTTACATTCACAATGTTGTGCTACCATCACCACCATCTATTACCGAAGCATTTCTATCATTCCAAATAGGAACCCTGTACATGTTGAGCTTTAACTTCCCAGTCCCTACCCTAACCTGGTAACCAGTTTCCTGGTAACCTGTGATCTAGATTCTGACTCTATGAGTTGCTTATTCTAATTATTTCAAATCAGTGTGATCTTACAATATTTTTCCTTTTGTGCTCTGGATTATTTCACTCAACATCATCTTTCAGGTTCAGCTGTGTTGTTGCATGTATCAGGGCTTAATTTCTTTTTGTGGCTGAATAATATCCCATTGTATGTATGTGCCACTTTTTATTTATCCATTCATCTGTTGATGGACACTTGGGTTGCTTTCATCTTCTGGCAATTGTGAATACTGCTGCTATGAACATCAGTGTGTCATATCTATTCAAGTCCCTTCTTTCATTTCTCCCAGGCATATACCTAGTAGTAGGGTTACCAGGCCATATTTTAGCTTTCTAAAGAATTGCTAAGCTATCTTTCATGCAGCATCACCATTTTACATTGCCACCATCAAAGAATGAGTGTTTCTATTTCTTGACATACTCTCCAACCCTTGTAATTTAATAGCAGAAGCATTCTAATGCATGTGAAATAATTTCTCATTATGGTATTGATTTATATTTACCTGGTGGCTAATGATATTGAGCACCTTACACCTTTGAGGCCATTTGTATATCTTCTTTAGAGAGGTGTCTATTCAAGTCTTTTGCCCATTTTTTAGTTGGCCTTTTTGCTATTAAGATGAAGGATTTTGTCATATATTCTGGATTATCGATATGCGGCTTACAAATATTTTGGGTAGGTTGTCATTTTGCTTTCATGATGAAGTCTTTTGAGACACAAAGGTTTTTAATTTTGATGATGTCCCATTTATCTATTTTTTCTTTTATTCCTTGTGGTTTTGTTTAAAATCTAAGAAACTATTGCCTAACACAAGTTCCTGAACATGCATCCCTATCTTTTCTTCTAGGCGTTTGATTATTCTGGCTCTTATAGTTAAGTCTTTGATTCATTCTATAAGGTGTGAGCAAGTGGTCCTCCCTTTTTTTGCAAATGGAGATCCAGTTTTCCAAGCACCATTTGTTGAAGGGACTATTCTTTCCCAATTGAGTGGTCTTTGCTCCTTATCAAAATTCAGTTGGCCTTAAACTTTGGAGTGATTACTGAGCACTCAATTCAATTCCTTTGATCCATATGTTTGTCCTTGCACCAAGACCATGTTGTTTTGATTACTGTAGCTTTGAATTAAGTTTTAAGATTGAGAAATTCGAGTCCTCTGCTTTGGCCCAAAGGAGGCTTTCTAGCCAAAAGACCAAGGAAAATACAAGGATTGAGATGTGAACTTTATTTAAGGGAACTAACTTACAGAGAGATGAGTCTAGTCATTCTGAAAATGATTGATTCAGAGCTCCATAAGAAAGCAATCTATATTGATCAGAGGGGAAGCAGGGTTTTATATTAGGCGTAGACAAAGAAGGCACAGAATCAAGAGAGTGCATGCACATGTTGCTAACAAAATTTACTGTTTCTTAATGTTTGGTAAGTAATAGTAGCAGTTCAAGGTTCCTGGGAACATGCAAGGACTATTATTCTCAGCAAAGGGAGGTCTGGTCTCTTTTATACACTGACCAGCTGCCCATTCCTCCATTCTCAGGGAAGTTAGCTAAACATTAACTGATCTTGATCACGCAGGCTGTTGTGTTTCTTTTAAATTTCACAGAGACTCAAGGAATAGCTCAGACCTTAGGTTACCACATCCTCCAACTTCATTCTTCTTTTTCAAGATGGCTTTAGCTATTTGAGGCCCTTTACCCTTCCATATGAATTTGTTGGTTAGCTTTCCCATTTCTACAAAGGAGTTGTTGGAATTATTATTGCGTTTAAATACACAAGCAATGAACAATCTGCAGAAGAAATCAAGAAAAAATTCCATTCACAATACCAACTAAAAAAATCAAATATCAGGGGTGGAAGGGTAGTCAGTGGTAGAATACCTGCCTGCCATGCAGGAGACCCGAATTTGATTCCTGGCCCCCCATGCACTTCCCAAAAACAAACAACAGGCAAAATAAAAAGAAAGAAAAAAACAAACAAAACAAAATTTCAACAAATGGTGCTGCAGTAATGGAATACTCACACAGAAAAATGATGAAATGTGACCCCCACCATACAGCATACAAAAAAAAATCAAATATCTAGGAATAAATCTTACCAAGGACGTAAAGGACTTGTACCTTAAAAACTACAAAACATTGCTAAAAAAAATCAAAGAAGATCTAATTAAATGAAGGACATTCCATGTTCATGGATTAGACATTAAGATGTCACTCCTACCCAAAGCCAGTTATAGATTCAACAAAATCCCAGTCTAATTTCTTTCATATTTCTTCTTTAACCCATAGATTATTCAGAAGCATGTTATTTAATTTCCAAATATATGGTTTGTCTTAGATATATTTTTATTTATTAATAATTTAATTATACTTTGATCAGAGAGCACATTTAATATGATTTAATTTTAAAAACTTTATTTAGACTTCTTTTACTGCCCAGTCTATGGTTTATCTTATTGTATGGTATTTTAAGAAGTTTATGAATAGTGACCATTGAGCTATAAGTTAGGTCAGTGTTGTTAATAATATTCTTCAGGTCGCCTATGTATTTGTAGTTTTGTTTTTCTAATTGTTCTACCCATTCCTGAGAGAGGTTTATGAGTTTGTTAAATACTGCTGGAATGTAATATACCAGAAATTGAATGCTTTTCAAAAAGGAGTTTATTATGCAGGGACCCTGGTTCAATTCCTGGAGCCTGCCCATGCCAAAAAAAAAAAAAAAGCAGAATTTATTAAGTTACAAGTTTACAATTCTAAGGCATAACAATGTCCAAACTAAGGCGTCAAGCAAAAGATACTTTGACTCCAGAAAATCTGATGTCTGCCACATGGGAAGGCACGTGGCTGAAATCTGCTGGTTCTTGTTCCTGGTTCCATTGCTTCCAGCTTCTGATGTCATTGGTTTCCTCTCTAAGCATCTGTGGGCCTTCACTTAGCAACTCTGGGACACAAATCTGGGTACTTGCTTGCTTAGCATCTCATGGGAAGGCATATGGTGACATTTGCTGGGCTCAGCATCTCCAAAGGCCCGTGTCTAGATGTCTGCTCTCTCTGTTGGCACACCACACTTCTCCAAATGTCTGTGTCTCTGTCAGCTCTGAGGCAACTGTGTTTTCTCCAAAATGTCTCCTTTTTTAAAGGACTTCAGTAAACTAATCAAGACCCACCTTGAATGGGTGGAGTCAAATCTCCATCTAATCAAAAGGCCACCCGATAATTGAGTGGGTTGATGTCCATGGCAACAATATAATGAAAGGTTTCCATCCTACAATATTGAATTAAAGGACTAAAGGTCATGGCTTTTTTGGGGTACAAAACACTTTCAAACTAGCACAGGAAGAATGTTAAAATCTCCAACTATGATTGTGAAATTATCCATTTCTCCTTTTCATTTGTCAATTTTGACTCCATGTATTTTTTAGGTTCTATTATTAAATGCATACACATTTATGATTGCTAGATTTTCCTAGTTATTGACTCTTTAGTCATTATGAAATTCCACTTTATTTTTGGCAATACTCCTTGTCATGAAGTCTATTTCATCTGACATAATTATAACTACTGCAGTCTTCTTCTGCTTACTCTTTGCAAGCCATATCTTTTCCATACTTTTATTTTGACCTATTTGTCTTTTTATTTAAGATTCATCTCTTCTATATAGTTGAACCTTGCTTTTTTTTACCCAGTCTATCATCTCTGCCTTTTAACTAAAAATGTTTAGTCCAATAACATTAATGTCATTATTGATAATGGTTGACATACTTAAGTTTACATTTTACTATTTATTTTGTTTTTTCCCTTTTATTCCTCCATCTTCTCTTTTATGCTTTCTTTTAGACTATTAAAAACATATCCATTTGATTATTATTTATACTTCTTTACATCTTGTTAATAGTTACTCTATGGATTACAATATATATCCTTAACTTTTCACAATCTATTTAGAGTTACTATTGTACCACTTTATGTAAAATGTAGTGCAATAGTTTATGTCTTTTGGCCTATGATACCATCACCATCCCACTATGATATAGTGATATTAAAGTTGTGATGTGTATTATGTCCACATATATTACAAGTCCCATAAGAGAGCATTACAATTTTTGCTTTAAAGGGTCATTAGTATTTTAAATATTTTAAAAGGAGAAAATAATTTCTGATGACAAATTCTGTTAATTTTCTTTTATCTGAAATTGCCATTATTTTGCCTTCAGTTTTGAATATTTCTATTGGATATAGAATTCTAGGTTGATTTTTATTCTTACATATTTTCTGACCTTTTTTATTACACGTAAGAAGTCCAAAGCTATTTGAATTATTGTCCCTCAGTATGCAAGGTGTCATGTTCTCTGACTGTTTTCAAAATTCTCTATTTTTGATGTTCAGCAGTTTGCCTATGACGTGTCTAGGCAGGGTCTTTTTCATATCCTTTATTAAGTTGGATAAGGTTCTTGGATCTGTAAATTACAAAATTTGAAGACTTTTTGGCCATTATTTGTCTCAATTCTTTCTCTCTTCTCCTCCTGGGACTCTGATTATACATGTATAATCGTATGTTAGGATTGTTTGTATTGTCCCACAGGTTCTTGATATTTTATTTATTTGATTCCAAACTTTTTTTCCATTTCTTCCTTATGTTGAAGGATTTCTATTAACTTTTCTTCAACTTTATCAGTTCTTTCTTTTGATATCCACCGACTACTATTGAGCCATTTTAATAAATTTAAGATTTATTTTTAGTTATAAAATATTTTATTCTTTATATACTTTCTATTTTTTCTTGTGAGAGTTCTATCTTCTGTTTATTTTGAGCTATTTTTATTGAGTTTAGATACAATGGATGATTTAAAGAATAATAATTTCAACACCTGGGATCTCAGCTTTTGTATTTGTTGGTTATCTTTTTTTATCTTTGAGAATAGATCACATTTTTCTGGATCACTTAGGTATATACAATTTTGGATTGCTTCCCAAGCATTGAGAATGCTCTGATATCAGTAAAATTTGTATTTTTTTTTTGCTCTAGCAGTTATCTTTACAATTATACTTTTATAAAATACTGTAATCTTCTATCTTTAAAGAAAGTATCTATCATTTCACCATTATAGACAATAATAAATTATAGGTGGCACTTCTTCATTTGTCTCCCCTCTTCTAAATCCATTCAATCTTATCAATAAAGTTCACTTTAAGAATTTTTATTTAGTTACCATTACATGTTTGTGTAATTCTCTAACTTTCAGCCTTGCATTATACCGTTTTACTCCCAATTATTACAGATGAAGCAATTACTGAATGTATCTCTCTTGCTCTTTCCCATTCCTCTTTCACTTTTCTTAGGGCGGCATTTCTATTTTTTTTTAAATATATAATTTTAAACTACTAGTCTGATATCCTAACCATCAGCTTTGGATTAGACTTAGCTGTGCTTTTAAATATAAGCATTGTTCAATACTAATCCTTTTGTTATGGCTTCCCCAGTCATCTCTTCTTTGGCTGAAGCTCATTCCCTGGCAGTTTCCCCAAGAAAGGCTCAAGAAAACAATATTCCCAAAGTTTTTTGTATGTTCAACACTCTTTGGCTAAATATAAAACCCTTAGAGTACATTTATTGTCCCTGAGACTCTATGGGTATTGCTACATTGCCTTCTGGTGTTGAATATTGCTACAACAAAATCTGAGATCAAATTTATTTTCATTCTCTGATAAGTGATTTTGTATGTTTTTTTCTGCCTGGTTATTTTAAAGTATTCTTAAGAAAACAATAATTCCTTTAGGTGTTTCAGATAACATTTGCAAAAGTATTGGCAGGGCTGGAAGAGGATGTAAGGTGGCACCATCCAGAGATCAAGAACTGCAGGGAGCTACAGTGACCTGTAGGAATCCCCAAAATGTTCATGCCATGTATGCTGCTGGAGCTGTCACTCTAAACTAACCTAGAGCCCAGGAGCTGGTATACACTAACATTGCTGCTGGAGTCCAGTGCCCTTCAGAATTTCTGCTGCTTCTACCTTCCTCGTGCTCCCTACGTGCAGGAGTGCCTTTATCTGTAAAATGTAACTGTCACCCTTCTGTCAAAGGATATTGTGAAATACGGTATTCCGGCTTCCAACCCTCTTCTGGGTACCAACAGGCTGTTTATGGCACATTCTCCAAAGGAGACCTTCATTTCTTTGAAGTTTAGTAACTTTTCCAAGGTATGGTACAGCACTGAGTTTTCTGAGTCAATTTCTACATTACAGGATATACTTTTTCATATGTAGATTCATATTTGATTTTATTTCAGCAAAGTTTTCCTGTTTACATGAATATTAGCTATCTTCAATCATTTTGATTCTATTCTTTGGGGATGCCAATCATATATATACTTTGTATTTCCATTTCTCTCCTTTGTACGTATGATTTTTCACTCCTATCATTTGTGATTTGTTCATTTTCATTTCATTTTGCATTTTTCTATTTTCATCAACATGTTTTCTACAATGTCTATTCTACCTTGTGCTGTTTTCACTTACACTGTAATTTCTATAAATATTTGCTTTTTCTTCTATTTTTTCTAGCTCATATTTTATTTTCCCGTGTTTTCTCACTGTCTCTTCTCTGAGTGTATCCATTTTTTAAAATGATTTTCCATTGCAGTAAAATATGCATTTTACTTTCTTAGCCTGTTTAAGCAAATACTAAGTGATAAGTCAGATGAAACAATGGGAATTTATTCACTCATGGTTTTAAGGCTGGGAAAATGTCCAAATCAGGGCAATGCTTTCTCCTGCAGACTGTGGCATTCTAATGCTGACAGCTGGTGAACCTTAGTTCCTCTATCACATGGCAAGGCACATGGTGGTGTCTCCTGGCCTCTTCCTTCTCTTCGGGTTTTGTTTCAGTTTCTTGCTTTTATTTGTTTATTTATTTATTTTTTGTGGCCTACTCTCCCTCTGTTTGAATTTCATGCTCTTATAAAGGACTTCAGTACTAGGATTGAGACCCATTCTGAACACACACTTTGACCACCAGAAAACATCTGTCCATACTCGACTTATACTTAAAAATGAGTCTCTGATAGTTACATGCAAAATTAGACCAGAAAGATTGGCACAAATTATGTTTTCAAATTCTGCTTCTTTGCTGAAGTGTCCCTAGAATATCCATGGTTCTTTTTGTTTCTACCATTTGACTAGCACCTGCATTTATTGTCTTTTATTGTTGACATTTTACCCATGTGTTTCATAGTTCACTTCTTAAATTGGAAATACCTTGAGAGCAGGAATTAAGGTTTCCATTTTTGACTTATATGTATTCAGCATCCTGTAAGCACCCTGCATCCATTCCGCTGTCATCTTCCCGGTCATGCTCCACAGTGACTAGAAAGAACTAAAACACAAATTGTCCAGGAGCCATAAATGAAAATATTGATTCATTTAACTATATATTTTAAAAATTCCCATGAAAAAATTGCCTTAAAAAAGGCATTGCAATAAAAAACACAGTGAAAATAAAGGAGAGAAAAGAAGATTATTTACTATAAACCAAAACATTATTTAATATAAATAAAAAAATATTTTTCTATTAAAGAATAGTAAAATGGAAAAAAGCTCAGAGAAAGACAAATAACATAGGAAGCTACACAATCTCAATTGTATTTGGAGAAAGGAAATCAAAATGACATATCATTTTTCCACTTTTTTAATAATTTTAAAAAGTTGGCAATTTATTTAATATCTTTGTAAGCCCACTATTGGCAAAGTTGGGAGACAACCATTGCTCTCTGCTAAGAATAAAAACAAACATAATACATAAAATTAGTGAAATTTTTGTACTGTACTGTATTTATTTTTCACCTGATATAAAACAAGTAAATTAGTACAATATTTTGGAGGTCGAGTTTACAATATCTATCTAAATTTTTTTTTTTTTTTTTTTTAAGAAAGACAGAGAAGGAAGGAAGGATAGAAGGAAGGAAAGGAGGAAGAAAGGGAAACATCTTTAAACATTTTCTTATTTTTTATTATATTTTGTTTGTTTGTTTGTTTGTTTTTACATGGGCTGGGGCCGGGAATCGAACCGGGGTCCTCCGGCATTGCAGGCAAGCACTTTTGCCCGCTGAGCCACCGCGGCCCGCCCCTACAATATCTATCTAAATTTTAAATGCATATATCCTTTAATCTAGTAGTTACAGTATTAGCAATTCTCTCATAGCTCTCTTCTTACAAGGATGTGAAATATAAAAAAGAATCACTGAAAATTTGTGTTCACTAGCAACACTAAAAATCGCCTCTAAAATCCATCCATTGGTAACTAATTACATTGTGGTCAATCCAGGTCAGGGATTGTTGAGAATTTTATCATGTAACTCACAAAAGACATGTCAAATTTGATTCTGCTTTCTTGTGTGTATGAACCGATTTGTAATTAGAAACTTTTGAATATGTCATCAATACTAAAATGTAGCCAAAAGAATCAAGGTGGGCCTTAATCTAAATGATTGGAGGCCCTAAAAAGAGAGGAAATTCAAATGTAGTCGAAAGAAGCCAGAAGCCTGGAGAAGCAAGAGAGGAGAGAGATCATGACGTGACAGAGAACTGCCACCACCAGAGTAACACCAACCCCAGGAGAAAGCTTGGCCTTGCTGACATCGCGATTTTGGGTCAGTCAGATTCAACTCCTTGAATGCACGTGGCACCCAGGAACCAGACTAGCACAGTTTCCTCAAAACAGAGGCCCATGAGAACCGAGATGACAGCCTAAGGACACCTTGTCTGTCACTGTCAAATTCTGACCTCTTTCTGGGTGGGCCGCGGTGGCTCAGCGGGCAAGAGTGCTTGCCTGCCATGCCGGAGGACCCCGGTTCGATTCCCGGCCCCAGCCCATGTGGAAACAAACAAACAAACAAAATATAATAAAACAAGAAAATGTTTAAAGATGTTTCCCTTCCTTCCATCCTTCCTTCCTTCTCTCTGTCTTTCCTTCCCTTCCTCCCTCTCTCTTAAAAAAAAAAAAAAAAAAAAAAAAAAAAAAAAAAATTCTGACCTCTTTCTGATACATTAAAAGCCATCTTGAGGAGCTACAGAGAAAAACCCTTAAAGATGAGGAATCCTTCGAAAAGAGAAAGTTTTTAAAAGGAGAAACTCTCTTAAATGGGAAAGGGCTACAATGCAGTGAGTTGGAAAATGGTTACACGCCAACCCCATCCCACCAATCTACTAAGCTCAACGTAGATAAGGATTATTGGAAAATCTAGTCAAGTTATGGGAATTTTTAAATCTACAATCCTGCATTTGAGTGTATTACAAAAATCTGTGATGCTGCCACAGATCTATGAAGTATTTAAAGGGCTGAGGGAGCACTGCACATGCTAACACAAAAATATACCCATGGACAGGCTACCATGGCTCAGTTGGCAGAGTTCTCCCCTGCCATGCTGGAGACCGGGGTTCAATTCTCGGTGCCTGCCCACGCAAAACAAAACAAAAAAAACACCAAAAGAGTGCACGAGTGGTTCAGTGCTAGAATGTGTGCCTTTCATGCAGGAAACCTGGGTTCAATCCCCAGACCATGCAACCAAAACAAAACACCCAAAATATGTTTTTCAATTTAAAAAGCCAGTTTCAAGACATTATACATGATATATATGAAATATACATTAAAATATATCTATACACATTTTTAAATTATGCATAGGTTTTTGGGGGAAAAGGTATACAGAAATATGCTTTTAAAATACTTAGATTGTAGGGCAGGCCACGGTGGCTCAGCAGGTAAGAATGTTTGCCTGCCAAGCCCGAGGACCCGGGTTTGATTCCCGGTGCCTGCCCATGTTAAAAAAAAAAAAAAATAAGATAGAAAAAATACTTAGATTATAAACTCTCTGAGGGCAGGGACTGTATTCGAATTCTCTACCTTGTTTGCTCTGCCCAATGTGCTGCCGCTTTTTATTTAGGGTATATTTAAATTATTTGTGGAATGAATAAATGAATAAGTGAGTAAAAATGAGAAGGAAAGAGAGAGAGAAAAAACAGAATCTCTGACTTAAGCAAAGGAAGCCTTATTAAACAGTAGATAAACAAGGGGATGAAAGCAAATCAGACTCTAACAGATCCTTTCTGATTTCTTCCCCTTCAGTCTGAAAGCCCCGCAAGAGAAGGAACAAAAGCTCTTTTAAAATTCACCAATTTTATGAAGTACATACTACAGTGTGATAGTTAGATTCAGTTGTCAACTTGGCCAGGTGAAGGTGCCTTGTTATGTTGCTGTGGACATGAGCCAACAATATGTGAACCTCATCTGTTGCTCTTTACAACTGTGGTCAGCTAGGAGGCGTGCCTGCTGCAATGAATCATGTTTGATTTAATTGGCCGGTGCTTAAATGAGAGAGCACAACGTAGCACAGCCAAAGGAGCTCAGCATACCTCATCTCAGCATTTGCAGCTCAGCCCAGACCTTCAGAGATGCAGAAAGAAAACACCCCGGGAAAGTTTTTGGAACCCAGAGGCCTGGAGAGATGGCCAGTAGAGATCACCCTGAGCCTTCCCACGTTAAGAAAGAACCTCAGATGAAAGTCATCTGCCTTTCCTCTGAAGAACTAATGAAATAAATTCCCTTTTATTAAAAGCAATCCGTCTCTGGTGTGTTGCATTCCGGCCGCTAGCAAACCAGAACATATAGCATCTGGCAATAGTAGGTACTCAATAAATAGATTCTGAATACATTTTGAATAAATAAATTTCCAACCTGTAGCCTCTTTAGAGTTGCTATTCTTTATCATTCCGTTTTATCACTTACAACTTTTCTTGTGATATATTAAAATGCAAACTAATTAAAAAGACTTGGGACTTTGAACTTAAAAATAATCACAACATTCTGCCATCTCTTCAAGTGATTGGAGTAATTCAGAATCACAAAGCCAGGGCTGAGAAACCACTGTCACATATAGTTGTGCCAAAGAGATTTAAACACTTTAACACTTATTTTTAACCTTCAAAATAAAGGTTTTGTTAACTTTGTGAAAACTCTGTATGCGAACAGATGTACTCTGGAAAAAACAAATTAAATCAATATTGGCCAGAGAACAAAGGGATTCAGACCTAAATGATTTCCACATTTGGCTACTGCATATCAATCACCGGTGACAGCAGCGACTGCTCTGCTGTGACAGAGAAGAGCTATACTGATTTCCATTAGACATGCTTCTGCTAAAATAGATTAATTCTTAGTCATCAGAATCTGATTTGGGCTCAAGCTTAGCAGGTTAATTTTCAGCCTATGGGAATAAAGTCACAGTAATTTTTTGATGATTTAATGGAAAAGAAACCAGCAAAGATAAAAGAAAAATGCCACGCCAAGAAGCTACCAATGTCAAATATTTCCTGCATCTCCAGCCCATTGAACATCATCTGGTAGAGCTTAGTTTTATAAGGCATAATTCCCTTAATAATTAGGAGTAGGATTGTTCTTAGGGTACATAGCTTACTATTAGGAAAAATCACTGGAACAAGGCTAATTAAACCTTTGCTTTTCGTCACAGTCTAGCTCTGGTTGCTATAGTTCCCCAGGGATTTGAAACAAAGGTCTTGGGCTATATTTTACTTCCAAAGAACCGTAAGGTGTTTTGGAGAAAACAGTAAACAGAAAGGAATAAAAAAGATGGAAGCAAATTTTTAAGGAAGCAGAAATTGGTGGCTTTTCTTCACCTTATTTCTTACACTGAAATGGCTGTGCTCTAATCTATAATCAACTTGGCTCATACATGCACATATTTATTAAATGCTCATATGCCTTCTGGAGGCGTTTTGCCAGATACCAGACATAAACTGATTAACAGATCCTGATCCTTGCCCTTGAGATTGCACAGTCCACCGGGAGACAACACTGTGATAAGTGCTATAAAATGAAGAAAGGACAAAGTACTATGAAAACCTGTGTCTGGGGAAGTTAGAGGAGGCTACCTAGAGGAACTAGCCATCCAACTGAGTCTTGAAGCATAAGTAGGACTTGACCACAATGATCAACTTGCAATCAGAACCACTAGAACATAGTTGCTTGTGGAACTATACTGAAGAGATTTTTTAAATAAACTTTTTATTTTGTAATAGAGTTACAAAAATGTTGCAAAAGATAAGTTACAAAGACAACGCAGAGAGTTCCCAGTTTCCCTGAATGTTAACGTCTCATACAACCATGGTTCATTTGTCAAAACTAAAAAAATTAACATTGATACAAAGCTAGCAAATAAACAATAGATATTATTTGTATTTCACCAGGATCCCATCCATGATATCACATTACAGTTAGTTGTCATGTCCCCTTGGTCTCTGACAATCTGTGACAATTTCTGTTTTCCTTGCTTTTTCTAATTCCTTTTTTTGTGTATGTGATCTTGAAGGTTTTGAAATACAT
The DNA here is from genome assembly GCF_023851605.1 of Tamandua tetradactyla. Classification (NCBI taxonomy): domain Eukaryota; kingdom Metazoa; phylum Chordata; class Mammalia; order Pilosa; family Myrmecophagidae; genus Tamandua; species Tamandua tetradactyla. The sequence goes on along the minus strand of NC_135345.1, from coordinate 72,639,538 downwards.
ATATATGAAATACGTTCTTAAAATTATTCTTAATTTTGTCTGTTTTTTAATTTATATGCACATAATTATACTGGATGTATTATTTGTAACTCGTTTCTCCTCTTTGGCATAATTTTTGAATGATTCGTTCATGTTAATGTGTGTAGTTACAATTTGTTCATTTCCATCTCTGTATAGGATATCTTTATATATTTTAATATTGCTAAATATTTGTATTGTTTTCCATTTGGGGTGATTACAAACAATAGTGTTATGAACATTATTATATATGTGTCCTGGTATAACTGAGCATAAAATTCTCTTGGATATAAATAATTAGCAGTAGAATTGCTGTCTAATCTATAGACTCACCACAAGCCAATTCAAAATCTCAGTAAGTTATTTATGGAAACTGATCATTCTAAAATATACATGGAATACAAACTGACCCTAGTCAAAACAGCTTCAAAAAAGGACAAACTTGGAGGACATGTATTACCTGATTTTAAGACTTATTATAAAGCTACAGTAATCAAAATAGTGTTCTATTTGTTTCAAGATAAGCAAATAGGCCAGTGGAAGGGAATAAGGATCCCAGAAATACAGCCATATATATATATATATATATATTTTAAAGTAATTTCCCACAAAGGAAAAAGACAGTTCTGTGGAGGAAGGATAGTCTTTTTGACAAAAGGTGCTGAAACAGTAGGATAGCCATATACAAAATAATTAACCTGGACTCTTACCTCACACCATATACATGACTTTTTCTTGAAGCAGATCATAAAACTAAATATAAGAGCTAAATTTACAGAGCTTCTAGAAGAAAACACAGAAGAAAGCCTTAGCGTCCTTGGGTTTGGTAAAGATTTCTTATGTAAACTACAAAAAGGACAAACTCTAAAAGAAAAAAAATCAATAAATTGGCATCAAACTTTAAAATTTTGGCTCCTTAAAAGACAGCGTTAATAAAATGGAGAGGTAAGACACAGACTTGAGGAAATTTCCTCACAATTCCCCTCATAGGTATATACCAAAAGACTGGGGTGCACATGGTCACCAAAATCATGTACAAAAATATTCAATGGCAACTTTATTCATGATGGCCCCACCTGGAAGCAACCCAAATGTCCATCAACAGAATAATAGATAAATAAAATATATATATATATATTCATATAATGGAAAAAACACACGCCAAGAAAAAAAATTAGTGATCCACACAACATGAATGACTCTCATAGACATTTTGTAGCATTTATCAAGTCAGACAGGAAAGACTGCATATTATATAATTCCACTTACATGAGGTTTAAGAATAAAGAAAAATAACCTAAGGACATAGCAGTCATAACAGTAGTTACTTATGGGGGATGGAATAAGTATTGAATGAAAAACACGCAAGGGCACCTTTTGGGGTATTGGAAATATTCCACATCATTATCTACCTGGTATTTTTATAGGTGTATGTTCTAGTTTGCTAGCTGCTGGAATGCAATAAACCAGAAATGGAATGGCTTTTAAAAAATGAATTTAATAAGTCACAAGTTCACAGTTTTTAGGCTGTGGAAATGTCCTAATTAAAGCAAGTCCATAGTAATGTCCAATCTAAGGCACCCAGGGAAAGATACCATGATTCAAGAAGGTCGATGAAGTTCAGGGTTTCTCTACTAAGTGGAAAGACACATGGTAAACATGGTTAGGGTTTCTTTCTCAGCTGGAAGGGCACATGGCAAACATGGTGTCATCTGCAAGCTTCCTCTCCAGCTCCCTGGGAGGCATTTTCCTTCTTCATCTCCAAAAGTCACTGGCTGGTGGACTCTGCTTCAGGGTTCTGCAGCATTTTCTAGTGTGACCTTCTCGTGGCTCTGTTGTTCTTCTTTGTTCTCTTTGAGTCTCCTGGCTTTCTCTCTTGTCGTTCTCTAGCTTTTTCCAAAGTGTTTCTTCTTTTAAAGGATTCCAGTAAAACCAATCAAGACCCACCTGGAATGGGTGGAGATCCATCTATCAAGTATAATACCAACACTGATCGACCCACATCTCCATGGAGATAAGCTAATTAAAATTTCCAACATACAGTACTGAATAGGGATTAGAAGAAATCGTTGCTCCCACAAAGCTGATTAGGATTAAAACATGGGCTTTTCTAGGGTATGTAAACCTTCTCAAGCCAGCACAGTGTATATGAGTGAAATGTCATTATGCTGGATACCTAAGCTTAGGGTACTTTATGCTTCAAAGAATCTAAAAAGATGTTATTAAAATTAATAAATTTTATATATAGGCTATCTTACATAAAAAAATAGAAACTATGCTCAATAAAAATATTCCATTAAAAATAAGCAAAATTTCACTAGCAAGCTATACCTTTGCTAGCAATTTCCATTAAGAACCGCCACATCAATTCACACAAAATCTTGGACTGTATAAATCATATTAATGCTATTAATCAGCCAAGGCAAGGGAATCTATCAACAGGAGCTCAAAGAATGGAGAAAATGCGCTGCTTCTTTGCTTTTTTATAGGATTTATGAGGTTAGAGTTGTAATAGAACTTATTAGTGTCCCTTCACTATTTGGATTCTCCAGGCTTGGCCATATCGCTTGAGTGTTGGCCAATGAAAAGTGATTAGAAGGCAAGTGGTCCACTGTGAGGAGAAGCTCTAAGAGCTATTATAGTTGCCATGCTCTCTGTCTTTGCCATTAGACTGGTAATGTCTAGATAGAGGCTAGCAGCCTGGGTTCCGGGAATGAAGATGACCTGGCACAGGGTCACATTTTTGTGTAGCTTGAGAAATTTAGCTTTGCTGTCATAATCCACTGATATTTTAGGTCATTTGTTAGCATATCATTAATTTAGCCCGAGCTGACATATAGAAATTGATACCTAGAAGGACAATGCTACTATAACAAAAAACCTAAACTATGTTGGCTCAGGGTCCAGTCAGTGGCTGGTGAAGAAACTGTTAAGGAGTCTGGAGAGATTCCCATCTATATTATGCATTTGCAAAACATTTGGGAAAACTGTGTCTACAATAACTTGGAAGATAGTTAATATACTGTGTGAGCTTTAGATATAGGCATAGAGGTTGGTAAAAATAAAGTCAGTGTCCTACCTTGCTTACTGTTTCTGATGAGGTATTATGACACAAAGATGAATTTGTTTAAAAACAAGTCAATTTACAATCAGAATTGAAAGATACAACTATTTCTTCTTTCCAAACATAAAAGAAAATACTGAGAGGGCATTTTAACCACAAAAGGCAAAATAAAACTTACCTCATTCCAAGGACCAAATCAATTATATGGACATATTGTTTCTTAAAACTTTTGAATCATTCAAGATGGAGCCCCCTAAATCCTTTCAGTTGGATGAAATAGATCATGGATAAACGAACAAGGGCATGAATCTCTTCTCAACCTCAAGAAACCTGTCTAAAGTCAACTGAAATTAATTGTAGTGAAAGAGACATACATGAGAAGAATTGAGGATAAGGGTATAGATACGTGGAATTTGTGGAATCAAGTAAAAAATAAAAAGGCTAATACTATTCCAGGAGTATTGTGCCAGCTGGGAATAAAAATGATTGTGACTCCTTTGGACTAAAAATGACCCTTGGAGTCCCCAATATTCCATATGCAGAAAGAAGCCGAGAAAGTGGCTTAAACCCTAGTTCAGAAATGAACTCTTCATCATGAAGAGTTATAGGAAGATAGGAAGGCTATAGAAAAAAGAGACTTTCCAGAGGGTGGATCCAAGAGCCATGGATTAACCATGGGAAGTTAATCTCAGAGAGCAGAAAAAAGGCCTAATCAAGGAGTATACCCTCACTTTCATGATAGCTAGTTCTTGAAACATCTACCCAATGTGATTTCAGAACAGCTTTGTGCCTATCCTTTTTTCTGGAAGGGAGTATTTGTGCAATTGTTCTCTCTCCATTCTATTATTGAATTTTCGACATGTGGGGTGCATATAACTCCTCTTTTTTTGTCCATAAATCTCTTGGTGAAGAGAAAAAACAATAAGAATCAATATAGTAGAGACTGTCATAAGACCACTTACTTTCATCACAATGCCATTCCTAGACTTTTGGATTTCTCTCATCCAGAGAGAAGAAAGGGAAACTAATATCTGTGAATAAGATTTGGGACTGTGATATATTGTATTTTCTATTCTTCTTCAGTGCTGTTTTTCTTGGAAGGAGAATTACAAATTCCCTCCTTATTGACTTCAGACCTGATCATGCGACTTGTTTCAGACAATGAAATATTAACAAAAACTTTATACCTATCAGTGGTGCTCTCATGCTCTATTTTCCCTGTGATATGAATTTACCTCCACCCAGATGGAAGTTCTCCATTAACCTGGATCTGGGAACAAAGCTGACATAGAGCAGAGCTTCGGCCAAGCTGTAACGGATTTGTTCCATAAGTTAAAGATCACCCTTTGTTGTTATAAGCCTATGAATTTTTGAAGCCCTTTGTTGCCAGAACATAATTTTGAGCAAGCTGATTGCTACAGATTTTCTTCCCCTTTCAGAGCTTTGTTGAATATACTGCTCTTTTGAATGATGCCCTCGACACTGTGCCATTTATATGATGTCTGTGTTTATCTAACATATTAACACCCCCACAAAACAGCAGCTTCAGCTTTTGGTGAGAATATTAGTCACTGTATTGTGCTATGAGAATAAGCACAAAAAATACAGTGTTGCTGGAATGTGGCTTGTTTTCTCATATACTCATGCCATCGCTGAAATTAATATCACTATGTAGAGAATAGACCCATAGAAACTTAGCTCAGCAGGTTTCCATCTTGGATTTGTGTGATGGTTTGGAGGCTTTATGAACCCCAGAAGATAATGTTCTTAAAGCTATTCCATTCCTGTAGGTGTAAACCTGTTATGGATGGGACCATTTGAATGGGCTATTTCAGTTGAGGTGGTCTTAATCCTCTTACTGGAGTCCTTTATAAGAGGATGAAGTTTATACAGAACTCAGAGAGAATGACACAGAGAACCAAGAGAGATACACAGAGGCTAAGAAAGAAAGCCACAGATGGTACAGTCAGCAGTTGAAAGCAACAAAACCTGCGAGAGAAGAGAGAGAACAGCAAGACGCTACCATGTGCCTTGCCATGTGACAGTGGAGTTCAGGATTACAGTAGCTGGTCTTCAGGGAGAAAGCATTGCCTATTGTTACCTTGATTTGGACATTTTCATGGCCTCAGAACTGTAAGCTTGTTAGTTAATAAATCCCCACTGTAAAAGCCAATCGAGTTCTGGCATATTGCATTTTGGCAGATTTTGCAAACTACAACATTTGGAATCAGGGTTTATTTCTAGGGAATTGCCCTATATCGTGAAAAACCTACTTTAAGAGATCAGTATAATACCTCTGTTTTTTAAATTGGAAAATTGAAGTTACTCTTATGGTGTCACAGGAACTTAAGGTGCTTGAGTACCTGTGGATTTGAAGAAGCTTCTACTGTAGAGTTAGTTCTTCCACTGAATGGTTTCTAATCTACAACAAGAAATATATACTTATCATATCAGTCAGCTATCGACCTGTTGGTTCATTGGCTTGTCATTGTAGTGTGACCAAAGATATGACAGAGCTAAAAGATCTCAGAACAGTTATCTAGAGAAGAAACAACAACAATAACAAAAACAATGAAACCTTGCTAATCTGGGCAAGTTAAGGAGTAAGGCTGAGTTCCTGAAAATATATATTTTACGGAATATATTTTAAGCAAAATAATTTCTTTCTTTCCAAAACATGCTACCACAATGCATTGTAATAATGTGCAGCATAGCATAGTGGTCAGAAGGACAGACCCTGGAGCCAGAGTGCTCATACTGGCTCATCTAGACCAACTATACCATTACTATCTCTATATACAGAGTGGAAATTGAGACTCAGAAGGTGCATGGCTGGTAAAGCTGACTCTAAAGCCTCTATGTTTAATCACTGTGCTCTACTCCCTTCCAGACAAGCCGTTAACATACTTAGCCATAACATACTTAGCCATTCCAAGTCTTTGAGATAAATGTTTAATTTCTTGAGCATTGCATTAAAAGAAAACATAGTGTACCAGGGTTATCATTCACAAAGATTTGTAAATAACACAAGCATAATATTCATCTTCTTCATGGGAGACCCAAACCTCCTAGCCCAGGTGTTAAATGATTAAGGTATTAAAATGTTAAAGCCAACTTATAATCATAATGTAGATGTTATCTTGCATGGTACTCTGGAAGCATCATATAAAAAGATAAATTTTGTATTGAATTTCATATTTAGTATGAGGATATGTTTCATGGCATCTAAAAATAAACACAACACTTTTCTAATCATACCATCTAATCACAGTCTCACCCATCAAAAAACTGATCTATTAAAAACAGCTGATGTATAGTCACTAATCCACTAATTCATGCTTACCTGTAGTTCCACCCAATGTCAGCAGCTGTGCCTGCCCGTTGAGAAATTTAATCAATTACTGAAGCTCCACAATTGCTAATGCTCAATGGATGCACCACTTGACAATTCTGTCACTAAATCTCAATGTTTGAGATATTCTGACTGAGCTAAATTTTTATCCGGTCAGGCTGAAATATAAGGACAGGTTAATAAGGTAAAAGAAGACATTTAAGATATTGGAGAGTTCTTGTTTTCATGCCTGTGCTACTTCATTATGCAACTCTTTCACCTTTTAACATCTATTCCCTCTACCCTTTCATACCAACTCCAATTTGTCCAGGACTGAAATACCTTAAGCTCAGGTAAGACAGATCCCCAACTCAGCCTAGCCCCAGAAAATCACAATCTCATTCCGAAATTAGCCAGTGATTGCTCGGAGTGTGATTCAAATGCGCCCAATGAAATATAAACTGATGTCTGCTGGGTGAAGCGTTCCTTCCCAAATATAAAGACAAAGCCTAACTAAGAGAAAGCCCTTTGCCTGTCTACCCTCTTCCTGTTTTTAGCAGAGATGTGTTGACTGAAAATACATCAGCCATTTTGTGAACTTGAATAAAACAACCAAGAGAATCACAGAGATACCAGTACTGACGACATCTATATACTAAACAAAAGCTAGAAAAAGTCGAAGTTATTACTTCTTCCAAATCCATCATTGACTGATTTGGTGTTCCCACACAGCAAATCACTTCTACTTCCCAACATTTTGTCAGTTTGTCTTTTACATTGCCAAAGATAATACCATTTGTGTTCAGTTCTCTAGGTCTTTAAAATGTTTTGTTTGTTGATTCTAAATGTTGAAAGCGAATATGTAGTGTTTCCATTATTATGATTTTATTCACACTATAGTTTAGAACCAAATAATGAGCTATAATTATGTATCTAATGTAATTATATCTGCTACTCAAAGAAGAATGTCATGTTCAATTAAATTTTCAGTTCTTTACATTCCATTAACAGCCCAAAATTTAAATCTATTACATATTTAGAGTATGTATTTCTCATACAGCATTTATTTTTATCTTTCCTGGAGTTTCAGATTGTTCTTGCTTACTTTTTGAGAAAATAAACATATGCCTTCTTCAATGTATTTCCAATTATTCCAGATTCTTACTCATTCTTAGAATCTAGTATATTTTTTTCCTTTAAGTCTATTAGCTTCTATTCTGATTTGGATTGTTTTCTTAATTTGGACCATGACTTCCTTGTTCAATTTTTTGTTTTTTACCAAATTATCTAATTGCCTTTTTCTTTCTCAGTTCCTTTATCATCTATTCAAGTTTTCTAACCCCCCAGTCATTTTAACCCTTTACTTTTACTTATACCCTTTCTTTTCGTTATGTTCCATATCAAGCCCTCTGTCTGCCTTCTTTAGTTTTGCTTGGTTGCTCTCTAGGCCTGATGCACAGCTACTATTCGGGGATTTAATATTCTACAAGGTTGAACCAGTCGTCTTCTGTGAACTTGACTCTTTGTGTCTCTGTTAAATCCCTCAGAGTAAAGTAGATTCTTGAATTATTTCCTAGGATAGATGAGTGGAAGATAAACTGTTTGGGATTTGAATATCTCTAAATATTTTAGTCCATCTTACATTTGAATGATAGGTTGGTGGATCTAGAATTCTAGGTTTAAAAATAATTACCCTCAGAATTTTTAAGTGTTGCACTATCCAATTTTTGTTTCTGAAAAGCCTGCTACCAACAGGGTTCTCATTTCTCTGTAGGCCTTCTTTTTTTTCTGGACAATTTTAGGATTTTTTTTTTTTAATTCTTGAGGTCTGAAATTTTGCTTTTAATAATCTGTAATTCCACAATCTGGGTACTTTTTATAATTTATTTTTCTGGGCTTTCAGATTTGTATCTGGATAGGTGTATCTCCCTTTATCTCTGAGAAATTTTCTTTGTTATTTTATAGAAAATATCCTCCCCTCCATTTTCCCTGACATCTCTTATGTAAACCCTATTGCATTGTAATGTGGTTCTCCTAGAGTAATACTATATAACTTTTGTTTTTTAATACTCTGTAACTTTTTAAACATATTTTTCTCTTTTCTTTTGATTCTGTATTTTGGGAGATTTCCTAAACTTTATCTTTAAATTGGTCTTTGATTTTAAAAAATACAATCATATTTTCAATTTTTAAACGTTCTCTTTCATTCCTTGATAATTGTTTTAAATCATCCTGTTCTCATTTTGTAAAAGTAATGTTTTTTCAAACATCAAACAAATTAGAATGGGTATTTAAGTTATTTCATAGGATTTATATTTTCTGTGAATCTCTTTGTTTCTCATTGGCACTAAAGGATTTCTCAAAGATCTAATGATTCTTATTGTCCACATTTTCGCATTTTAGAGTGAGAAAAATTGGTTTGACGGAACTTCTTTCTGTGGGTGTGTCTTGGTGGCTTTCAGGCCTCGCTTGGGTTCACTAACCACTCATTAATGCCAGAATGAGGAGGGTTTTATAGAGACACTCAATTTCTCCCAAGATAATTTGTTCAATTATCTTAGTGAAGAACCCTCTCTCTTTTTTTTTTAACCTAATAGTAACAGCCTGGCATTAGGCTGATTGCAGTGGTGGGAGAGGGGTTTCTATGTATATACAGATTTTATAAATACCCACTTTCTACCAATTCTACTTCCCAATCCCGATCTTGGTCCTACCTGCTATGCCTGAGTTCAGAGCCTTACTGAGGTTTCCTGGCCATTCTATAACCCTGCCTACAGCCTCCTTTTCATGCTTTCTGGACTGCAGCTTTCTACAGTCAGTTTCATCTGTCAAATTTGCCCTTAGTATCAGTAATTACTAAAGAGGTAAGAAAGAGGAAGAGAAGCTCACAAGAGCACATGAGAAGGAAAAGAAAAAGAGGAATTTAAGACCACCGGCATTTAATTGTTTTAGGATAAAAAAAAGAAAGCATGACCAGTTCTAAGAAGATTTGGGCAGATACATGAGAAAAGCCAGGAGAGTGAGTCGAGAAGCTCTGTTATCCATACGATATACCCATCTTCAGATCAGTCCAACTGTCCTCCTCTCATTTGAATTATTGCACTAGTTCTCACTGACCACTCTGCCACCAGGCTAGCAACTTTCCAATCTGTTCCTCCTTCTGGGCAGACCTGACAAATTGTTTCTCTTCTCAAAAGCCTAAATGAGTTGCCGCTGCCTTTTAAGATAAATCCAAGCTCTTAGAACTGAAGAACTGTGATTGAAGCTGTTTTGTACTTCAGGAAAAATCACGTTCTTAAATTTAATCCATTTCTGTGGGTGTGGAGCCATTGTGAGTAGGATCTTTTGGTGAGTAGGATCTTAACTTGATATATGACTCACACTATTCAGGGTTAGTGGAATTCTTTCTAAGAGGATAAAAGACAGAAAAAAGCCCCAGAGAAGCTCAGAGAGAAAATCCAGTGAAGCCAAGAAAAACATAACCTAAAAGAAAGAAACACACAGAAGCTCAGAGAGGAAGCCACTGAAGCCAGAAGCTGGAAGCAGTGAAACCTGGTAGAGAAGGGAGTGCCCAAAAGACACGCCATATGCCTTCCCATGTGACAGAGGAGCTGAGGATGTAGGCAGCCTGTCTTCAGAGTCCAGGTATTAACCAACTGATGCCTTGGACATTTTCATGGCTTCAGAACTGTAAACATGTAAATTAATAAACTCCATTTATAAAGCCAATCCAGTTCTGATATATTGCATTTCATCAACTTTAGCAAACCAAAACAGGTCCCATGGTGTCAAATGCTGCTTAGTCAATATCTCCTAGAGACACATTCTGGACCTCTTCTCAGAAACTGCTCATCTCTGCAAAAACTCATTCAGACCTTCCCGTCTCAGACCACAGCCTCCTAACCAGCCAGCACATTCTGTTAGTCATTCCTAGTACACTGTTACTTTGCCTCAAGATACCCTGTCTCTTGAACCCTCATCATTCTCCCTATTCTTTAGGCACCTCTATCTTCACAGAACTGTGATTTCCTCTGTCAAGTCCAGTCTTATCTTCACTCTCCACTTGGCTTCCTCAATGCTCAAGGTAGGTCTCACTCAGTTATTCCTTCCCATGCCATCTTCCCTGCCCACCCAATCACCATTGGTTCATTTACTCTGAAACTAATCCAGCCTTTCCTCATAGCACTTATTATAATCATTAATTCTATATTTGATTAGTTTTTATTTATTCTGATCAGTTGTTAAGGGTATATCTCTTTTAGACTCTACACTCCAGTAGGGTAGGGAGTGTATCAGTCTTGTTCACTGACTTAACCAAGCGAAGAGTCTAGTACATAGTAGGTTCAAATAATTACTGAATGATTGCATAAATTCATGCCAATTCTCTGCTATTCCCTCCACTTAGAATGTCCCTATCCACCTTCCTAACCCCACTTCGGACACCATTTGTAGTAGATGTCGCCCGAATTGGCAGATTGCATAAGATTTTCCTGAAAATTTGGCCTCTTACTCCCAAAAGGACAGATTGCATAAGAAGATTTTCCTGACAATTTGGCTTCTTACTCCCAAAAGGAATTCAAACACCTTCATTTGGTGGTCTCCACTATACCTGGCACATACGTCTATCATAGCACCTACAAGTTTTTATTGCTCTACATTGTCTACATGTCTTTTTCCCTCCACTTGATTGTTACAAATTATGTCTTATTCTTGGTTCTCCAGAAACTAGCCAATTCAATGTTTATAAATTAATGGACAAACATAAAACACAATACTTTTATGGCCCAGGATTATCATTCTAAGCATTAATTGCAATAATTTTTATCTTTACGAACTGTTGTGCATCCTTGCCTATGCACTAGATAGCCTAGTTCTTAAGTTTTTGAATCTATTTTATATATTTTTAAATATCTTCTCTCCTCCTGCCAGGACTAAGCTATTTATTCTTGTTAATCTTTACTATCAATTATTTGTCAGTATTTTATCTCTTCTGTTCTGAAATACAAAGATGTTCAAGCTCACTAACATTTTAAATAAAAGTAGATTGAATGACAAAAATACTTTTCCCAGAAGTATTCAAGTTGCCATTCCTAGACCTTGACAGCTGATTTGGTAGCTCAGAATCCTCTGTAAATCACCTCCTAGCTCTCAGATAGGCCAGGTATATAAGGTAGCACATATGAAGAATTGCTGAAGTGTGCACTTCCCTTGCATATTATACTAAATATAATTTGATCTGAATGTCTTGCTCAGCTCCAAACCCCACCCTAACCCTCATTACCTTCACAACTAAAGAGATGTTCAGAGATATTGACTCTATATTAAGTCTCCAGATATATTATTTTTAACCAAGGTCCCCAATTCATTCTTTTTTTCCCTCTCACTAATGTTACTTTCTACTGCTACTGTAGGGTTTTTCTCGTCATTTCTATAATTTGCCTCCTGACTCTGAAAAACTTAAGGTTGAATTCAGGGTTTCTAGAGAATTTTAAAGGTTACATGGAAGTTTGAACAAGCCTAGCACTAAGGGTATGTCACTTGTCTTCTGTGTCATACTATTCTAGTGTTTTGTTTGATATTATTAAGTAGATAATTATTAAGTAGAAAATTCTGACAACCTTTTATTTTATATAATTTGTATACTTATTTTGTCCTCTTGCCTGGAGAGACTATAAGCAGTCTAAATATAGAAGCTCCAACTTCACATTTTGGTATTCCCAGCAGCACCCAAGGAGTAACCTAAGAGTCACTCAATAATTATTTGAAGAGTTGAACAGAAGCACCGGACACTCAGAAATGCATAAAGTTACTTTATTTTAAGTATACATTTAATTTTGAAAAATATAAATGCTAAAATATCTCATCTTCTTCATCTCTTAATTCCATAAAAGTCACAATAGAAAGCTTCATAAAACTGTAAAATATTATAGTGTTATAGGAATTTTAGGTTTCATATTGGAAAAAAATTATTAGTAATATATTGAAATGTTTTCTGTTCTTTATAATTTTGTTCCACCATGTTGATCTACTTCATTTAAAATAAAAAGATGCATCATTTCTCCAAAGTTAATAAAGACCTAAGAGAATAAAAATAAGAATATCTGAAAGTGCGTATTGATTCTGAAAAGTAATGTGTACGGATATGTACTTGCCATGAAAATGGCTAAAAAGAGGCAACTATTCACTCTTCACATTATAGGACTGGGACAAAGTTACTTCTAGCTCCAAAAAATTCACTGAATGACTTTAGCCCTGAGTTGAAATCTCTTTGCAGTATTTGCCTAAGAAACAGAATTTGAAATTTTTGTATGAACCTATAAACACAAAGAAATGAGCCCCAAATAGGACATATCCAAATTTCTGGTCAAAACACAACTTGGCTGGTTAGCATATAGTATAAAATGCTTTTTTTTTTTAAATTTCAGGCTATAATGAAGCTCAATGAAATCTGAAAACTCCAAAGACCCTTCAAATAGTCAAGTGCTACAAAATACCATTTGATTGTACTTGGCCACTTAGTGTCATTGGGCTTCACGATAATGATATGAAGAGTGGATGCTAAGGATGATGAAATAAAAATAAGAAAATCTCAGGTTCCTGCACCAAAATCATTAAGTGGCATGAAAAAAAATTGAAGAAAGCTTTGTCCCATTCCTGAAAAATGCCATCCTCTGTAATACAACTCAAATGGTTTTGTTGTCTTTTTAAAGATATAATTCAGCAGTCAATACATTTCAAGTACTTTAACACAGTTAAAAAAAAAAACAAAAAACTCAGAAGACAATCTTTCTCTATATTAAACACCAGTATAGAGCTAATAAAAGATTTACTCTGTGTATGTTGGTGCACGTGCATAAAATATATATAAACTGAATTACTGACAGCAGATAATTGTTTTTCCCCCTTTTTGGAGGTAGGGGATTGGGGATGGAGGTTTTTTGTTTTCCTACTTCTTACTTCAATACTAATTCTTTTTCCTCCCTCTGCTTGACAGGAAGAAAAAGCAATAACACAACTGCCTATGGCACACAGAATATCAGGATTCCAAATACACCGTTTCACATGGTAGAGAAGAGTGTTCTACCAAGGGCGACAGTGTCTTCAAGAGATTTTCTTTCAAATGCAAAGCCAGAGACATGTGTGATCCTTTGATGAGGCGGACCCATGCCACACCACACTGATCTCTTTACTTCCAACGAGTTTACACAGCCATGCCATTTCTGATTAACAATGTGCGGTGTACGATTAGTCCCTCGCTTTTAGCAGCTTGAATCCTTTCGCTCCGAATTCACACTAGAAGAAAACACTTTGTGAAGAATTTACTATGGTATTCTGTAGGTCTTGTTTACATAGAAACAGACTAGCAGAAAACTGGTTAGTTCTTAGACAGATTTTGGTAGCTCTGCATGGACCTCACATTTTGTTTACTTGGTGACACTTCTGTTTTTCTGAAAGTAATGATTTTAAACGCTTCCTATCTGCAGAATATTGAAAAGGTTTTGATGTTAACTTTTCCCTTTACCAAGGGAAAGGCATTATTCCGTGGTCATATCATGAAATCAACGTTCCATCCCAGAATGTGGATCATCAATGGAAGCACTGAGAGTTTTAAATCTACTCCAAGGCTGAAATTCTTTGAAAGAAATAGAGTAGGGCATGAATCCTTGAAAACCTGAATCATGATCAGCAAAAACTTATTATTGTATCTAGAGTTTTAATAAAGGTAAACAAAAGTGTCTTTAATAAGATAATAGATTAAGCTGAATGTATTATGCTTGACTTTTTAAACATTTTACTAATGTTTCCATCAGTAAAGAAAAAGGGAAAGTCTTCTTATATAGTTTCATTAGAAGGCAGTAGAAAACTATATAACTAGAATGATGGTTTTAGGAATAGCTCTAAAAATGCAATGCCAAAATTTGGCATGTGAGGTTTTAACATGATCACATGTAATTCACTACTGTAATTTTAATGAAAAAATTTGCAGGTCATTTATCTCTAATTTTTATAAAATGAAAATGTTTAAGGATATTGGATACTACAAAAGTAACAGTGAATTCAAGATATTAACATTTTTACAATAAAAATTTCAAGAGGACAGAATCACAATTAATAATTAATGTAAGAATGAGCAGAAGTCAGTATGTATGCTATGAAACCAGAATGAAGTGAAGTGAAGTTGCTTCATTCTGCTTCTAGTATTCTTCCAACAAGTTGTTATAGTTAAGATATATAACAAATCTATCATGTGAATCCAAAATTACGGATTCAACATTTAAATTGCTGTTTTCAATGCACATTCACAGTATATAATGCTTAAAAACAGTACATTTAAATACCATGCTAAATTTGGTTAATTGGTTAATAAAGGTCTAATTTTGAATATGGTACTTTGAAACATATACATACACACGTATATATACACATAAATATCACAAATGTCCCAATCCCAAAGAACAATTGCCTTTGCACTCTAAAAAAATGTTGAGCATTGCTAAATTAAAACATATACATATGAACTTCTGCAGATCTGTCTGTATTTGGTACATACTTTGAAGATGTGTGAATGGTCTATAAATATTTCCTATGGCTTTTGTACTGTAAATATGGGGTACTGTATCAGGATGGTGACTGATATTTGGGTAATAAAATAGGTTTACTCTCATTTGCATAATGGTAAATCTCTTGGACCCTGATGGATTTTTCAAGAGGGAGGGTCTGAAGAAAACTGAGGCAACAGTCTTGATAACCTTCCCCGTCACCTGCCTTCACTCTTTCTCTTTTCAACTTTGTACATATGTGCACCAGCCACACACAGAGTTCATACACAAACACACAGACATTTCAAAATGAAAAAATATCTAACAATACTGCAGAGGACATTGACATGATAATACAATCAGCATCTGTGCCTGGATACTATCATTATGAGAATATCAGTTATAACCATTACATAGGAGTGACTTCCTTCTCTTTCAATCACCTTCATAGAAAGTTAGATTTCTTTTGAAGAAAGGGAAAAATGGATGCTTAGAAACATGGTGTTTTTAATCTAATCTGGTTTACCCTAGAGATTGCGTATTTGTGTGTGTGTGTAAAAATCACATTATATACAATACAATTTTACAGAAAGCCTGGCAGCTACAAATAAGAGGTAGAACTACTCAAAACTATGTTTCCTGCTGCAGGAAAAAATTCATTTTCTTTACAGTAATTAAAAAAAAGTTTAAAAAATTGACAAAAAATAAGTTGCAGGTTAGGCCCCATAATTTAAACAACAAAATCTAGGAGAAAAATATTCTTCAGTGTACTCAACAGATAAGTTCATTAAAGGGTTAAAAAAAGTTGCATAGGAAAAAGGGACATTCCAGCACTTGCTACAATGATGGCAATGGTTTCTCTACAGGGAGTAAAGTACCTTTAGTGTTTCTTTTGATAATTCTAAGATTTGGGCTTGCAAGCAAGAGCAAGTTAGAATAGCAGCACTTTTTCCAGTCCTGGAGAGTTCTGTAAGCAAGAAGGAAATCTGTCTGGAGGTTAAGGTTTGTTCTACCTGACAGAAAGACAAGCCAGAAAGCACAGCTCCAAAGATAAAGTTCTAAGTCCCTTCAGTATTTTAATAAAAGATGTTATAAAATCCTTAATACTTTTGCTCTCTGCTTAAGGAAGGAAAAGGACAGAGTCTGTGTGTGTCTTGCATGACAGAGGGATATGACTGTCAGAGGACACATCTAAAAGCATAAGAAAGGGGGATTCGGCAGATGTTATTTTTAAGGTACAGTACACTATTGTCTTGATTTTACCTATGCAAGAGAGAAGCAAAGAGAGCGCTATATTATTTGGCCAGTGACCAAAAAACATAACAAAACACAAATTATAAAATAAACAAATAACCAGACATAAACGAGAACATTAACAACAAAAACTGTCAGTTTTAAGAAAGACAAACAGGTTATAATGTAGTTTCTGTTCCCTTGCTCCTCCAGAAATAATCATTGTCTTCAGGCTCAAGTTCTATTCTAATTTGAGGCACAACTTTTACTGGAGTTCTAGGAGGACTATGGAAAAAGAAAAAAGAAAAGACAAAGTAGGTAAATTAGATTTCCTTTATCATCCATCAACTGTTTATACATTATTCAGAAGCCAAATGTATCATTTTTTTGTCTTCTCTAAATATGTATTTTCTCCTCTGCATTAAAAAATGCAATTGATATTCTTAAATGTAATGAAGATAACAGCAGAACCAAGAAATTCAAGTTAAAATTTCATTAGATTTTATAGCTAGATTGGAAAAGCAAAACTACCCCAAGAAGAGACTATCAGGTGGGTTTTACTGCCAGTGATTAAAGGTTACATGAAGAAAACATTTAGAAAATCAAATAGGACCTGAAATCTTAGAGTCTTATATAAGAGGGAAGGAAACTACTTGAGGAGAGCTGCCAGAAAATGCCACAATTACCCTTAAATCAGAAATAATACTGAAATTATAAGAGCTAATGTTGATCCTGGACTTTAAGTTAATGATATTGAAAGACTCCATTATTTCTAAGAATACGTAGGTCTCTAAGGATATTTTCTACCAGTAAAAGCTGGGATGAGGTTTGAGAGTTGGGTCATTTATTTAAGACCGTTTGTAGTGAGGAAAGAGAACAAGGAGTTCTGCCAATAATCTGCCATCAACTACATTTCTGTGGGGCAATCATCCCACAGAACAACATAAAATACTGGGCCGTCCTTTACCTTGGTATACCGAGTGACTGAAGGAAAGGAATTTTATCAGCATGATGTGTGGCGTTCAAGGAATGTTGATGATCTTTCTCCTGGAAAAAAAATAGGTTTAAAAATTACAAACAATAGGTCTTTTGGCAATGCATAACATAATAGTTAAAATAAAAATCTTCACAAGAAGCAGTCTGTCCACCCATTATTGCATCTTATACAACTGGAAAGAGTAAGAGAGATGATTTAGACAATTTAAATAAACACTATACAAAGCTAAGTTTCTCAGCTAGTGCGACAAAGCCAAGATCATTTACTTTTCCACTCTGGGTTTTCTGGGATAGACCAATGTTGTCAGCAGTTTTAGAGGGTGAGAGCATCAACTTTCATGTCCAAGGTGTGACTTTTTTCTTGTCCACGCATGATTTTATCCTGTTTTATTCATGAGAAGAAAGATTTTGAGAAACCTTATTTCTAACAATTTTATTCTCTCATGAATTATGTAAAAGATTAAAATATCATTAGAAAAGATGTCAGAATAATAATGTTGATTCTATGTAAGTAAATTTCTGATAAATATCATATCAACTTTCAATTTATTATTTTAAAAAGTTTCTGAGAGGATGACAAATAGCACTAAATAAGCAATTTGCCATAAACTTGAGCCTCAAATTCTGGCTGGTGATGGTCTTTTGTAAGCAGCCTTTAAATTGCATTTAGAAGAGTTCTACCATGATGCCAACTGAAGGTATATAGGCTGGCTTCCTTTTCACAGTGTCTCTGCACCATTAATGTTCTAGAGATGAAAAACAAAGCCAGACGATGGTTTGTGGGCTTGAACTCAGATAATCTTCATCAAATCCCACTGATAGGAATGAACAGAAATTCACCTTGATTGAACACCAAAGGTGAAACTACTTCAGCTCTTTGTTCTTTAAACCCAATGGGGTAGCTGGCTTTCAGGACCCCCAATGATTCCTGCTCTCTGATATATGTGTCCTTGGCAATTCCCACCCATGTCGTATCAGGGTTGGTGTGTGTGACCAGTATTTTATGGCAGAGGTGATGATATGCCACTTCAGAGATTAGGCTATAAAACACTGCAGCTTTTTGTCTTGCTTTCTCTCTCTCTCTGATCACCTGCTCTTGGAGAAGCCATGTCATGAGAAGGTCTCTGGAGACACATAGCAAGGGACAGAAACTGCTCACCAACAGCCTTGTGAGTCAGCTTGGAGGCAGATCCTCCTGCTCCAGTCAGGTGTTTAGAGACTGCACCCCTAGCTCACAGCTTGACAGCAACCTCATGAGATAGCCTGAGCCAGAACCACCAAGCACAGCTGTCCTTAGCTTTCTGAACTTCAGGAACTGAGAAAATATATGTTTGCAGCTCTAAACTGTTAAGTTTTGTGGTAATGTGTTACAGAGCAATAGATAGTTAATATGCCATTTCCATCAATAGTCATTAATTTCAAATGTTCTTTGTAACCTCTTTTAGAAGCTGAAATGGCATTGTCATATAGAAATAAAAATGCCTTGACTGTCTTTTCTTTTCCATAAGAGGTCAGCATACTTTGAAGTACATCTGGATTTGTGTTATATAAATGTTACCATCTAAAACAATATGTTTTCTTCAGAAAGGGAAAATTCGTTTGGAAGCAATCGCTCCTTGAGACTGGAATAGTTCAAGATATTCAATAATGTTACTACAGAGGGTACCCTCCACTTTAAAGTGGTCTGCTAATAACAGAAGAAAGATGACATGCCACAAACCATTCACCTTAGCCACTAATATATTATCCCAGAAAAACCAGGGCAGTTATAAAGGTGGCTTTTGAAACAGCAGATGGCCAGTGAAAAATTAAGAACATGCACATATCTTTTAAGTTATTCCTAAAAACTTGTGCTAATTTCATGACTGTCAATTTAATTGAAATAAAATTATTCCAAATTCTCAATATTAATTATTGATTCATTGATCACTGGGAACCCATGATATAATTTCTCTTTTGAGGTGATTTGGTCAATGATTGAAACCTAAGGAAGACAAACAGTAACAGACACTGAAGTAGTACTATAAGCTGCAATTTTAGATACCAGTGGGAGAAAAAAAAATCAATTAAAAACATGGTTAGAAGTTTAACAATTGAAAGAAACTGGATGCAACATGGGTTAGGAGAAGATTACCTAACCAAAATGTAAAAGATTACAGATGAAAGGAAGATGTTAAGAATGAAACTCAGGGAATGTAAAAACGAAGTTTTATACTAATTAAGTGTATATCTTCACAAAGAAAAAAAGAGAAAATATAGGGAAAGTAGATGATCATTTGAAAGGTTTTCATCTTCAAGTGCAAATCATATTCAAGCAGGCATGCAAGAGGTTAGTTCTACTCACTGTCAGAAGGTTTGCTATCACTTAGGAAAGGTTGCTGTTCCATGATGTCCATTGGAATTTTAATACTTGGAACTTTTTCTGAGTATGGGCAGTCAGACTGTAAAACAAATATAAAAAAATTTTTAGAATGTTTTTATTATACAGTCCTCCCTACCTCTCAGTAACTTTGTCATTTATATTGGTGCTAGTGAGAAAAGTCCTAGAAAGAATCTCTTCCACTACCCTAACTTCTCAATTTCTACACCATCTTCCCCCCCCCCCCCCAAATTAGTTTCCCTCTTTGGGATTGAGAAAATAAAACCAGAACCATAATATGGAGATCACTATAACTTGAAACAACTGTGAAGCTTTCCATGAGCTACATTCTCAATCAACAAATATTTATGGAGTTATTGCACATGTGAAGCAAATAATCTCACTACGAAAACAGATTAAATCTCCTGCTTTAGAAACTCCTAGGAAATTTCCTAAACTGTAATGGCCCTAAATCCTTGCTTGGTTCACGCTTCTGAGTCCATGATTACCCCATTTTTTCTTCTAAGACAGGTAGGAGACTTTTTTGAACATCTACTCTTAAGGATCCCTCCACAGACACTCAAAAACGGGCTGCCCTCCCTTATTCTAGTACTCTATCAAATATTCTTTTGTATTTAAAGGGTCATTTCAATTTGCTGGCACCAATGATATTTGAATACTTAAGGAAAATATGAGGAGATAAAAAAGAATGCTGTCTATAATGGTCAGACAAACACAGAATCAAAATGAGAATAAAATGGTAAAAGCAGGCAGCTAATCATGGGACTGTTTGAACAAATCATCTGGCCAAAACTGTAATGGATTTCCACAGGATTATGACTTTACTTTTTAAAGAATTCATTATATTGAATCAAAATCTATGTTTGGACTGAAAAGATCCAATTCATCTTTTAACTGAAAGTATTAAGGAGATTATCTTTACTTGAAAGAAATAGAAAAGGGAACTAGGGTTCAAAAAAAAGTAAAGAAAAGATTAATCTTAACATGAAGCCTTCTACCCACATTGAATATGTCTATATGAATAAATCTAAAGAGGGTAGTGAGATACAATATCTTTTTAGAGGACTAAGATAATTAACTCAAAATGACGGAAAAAAAAAAGAAAATTTCATGCACCTACCTTTATAAGAATGCCAAGAAAGAAAAATCTTATTACAGTATTTCAAACATTTCCCAAAATATTAGCATTTATAGATGGACAGATTGGAAGCAACCCTTAAAAGCAGCTAACTTTAGGCAGGTTCAAAAATGGCTGCGAGTGGCAAAATGTTGGCAATTCAAAATTTTCACTTCTACTGCTCAGAAATATTAGAATTATAAACCTCGTGCCTCGGAGTGACAACCTGTACCCATGGTCCCCACGCCATGAGGCTATCAGGACAGTCCTTCCAAATTTAGGTCACCAGATAATGAGATCAACAGAGAACTTGCTACACACAGGTGCTCTAAATTGCCTGGATGGAGTCACTGCCTAGGAAGAGTGTATAGGTCTGTTGTGGGGTGCTGGATAGGGGAGGGAGCAAAGAAGAGGATGAAAAAGAAGAAAAGAAACAAGTTCAAACATTATCCTCAGGAAATATTTTGGAAATATCAGGCTGAAGATGGTAAATATTATTAATAAATAGTATTAATTATTTAATGAAGTATTTGTTGAAAAGAAAATCTAAGAATTGGAAGAGACTCCTCAGGAACACATTTGATCCAACTATTGGCAATAAGGAGCACTAAATTTAAAACATTCCTAAAAGTTGATTTTTTTCCCTTAAAAACCATTAGGGAAAAGGATTCCATATTTTACTTCCTATGTTCATAATTTTCCATGTACATTAAGGTGAGTGCCCATCTACACAAACTGAGGTGTCTGTTTTAAAAATTCAAGATGAAACATTATTTCAATCATCTCAACATATCAGGCATACTTTTCGTGAATACTCTAGACACTTTTTTAAAATCTGATTTCTATTTGAATGTACAAACAAATCATCCATATCAATATTTACTGCATCTTAATCTCTGCTGCAATTTAAACACATTATCTCTTTTTCTGTCATCATTGGAAACAGAAAATCTATAATCTGCTCTTACTGAGGAAGGGTGAGGACAGCAGTAAAAGCTCCCCCAGACGTCTTTTCTCTTTATGCCTCGTATATTTAGCCTTTTCTTTTCAGATCAATTTATCTGAAATTGAATTCAGTCTGCTGCTTTCCTTCACTGTACTATTTCCATGTTCTCCAGAAAGAATATAGTCGGACAGCCCGACCAACTGGAAATAATCAGGCATTCATGGATTAGAATTTTGGCATTGTCACTTACAGCTGTTATACTTGGAAAAAAAATTACATTTCTTAATCTAAATTTTCTCAACTGTAAAATAGGAACAAAATGTATATTTTAAGTGGCTGTTATGACAAATCAGAAGAACATATGCATTATTAATAAAAATTATCAAGTACAGAGTAGCCATTTACTGAAAAGTAACTATACTATCGCTTTAGAATGGGATATGAAACAAGAAAATCATTTGTGATAAAGCACTGCATAAAATCCAGAACAAATCTTCACAGAGAGAATGTCATTTTGGTAGTCTTTTCAAAAGATTACTAAGATCAACACTGCATGTGTATGTGTATTAAGAAAAACAAATCCCAGCTCTTCTCCTAATATTGATCTATTAGAGAATCTGCATTTCTGAAGCAGGCAATCTTTTGCTTTTTTTTTTTTTTTTCTGCTTGGGCAGGCACCAGGAATTGAACCTGGGTCTCTGACATGGCAGGCGAGAACTCTGCCTGCTGAGCCACTGTGGCCCACCCATGGGCAGTCATTTTATTTCACAACTTAACCAGCCAATGCAGGAGGACTATTTGGACTATGACAAAGCACAACGATTATGTAAAAAGAATCCAAACTCTAATTCCCCTTCTTTTTAATTGAAGGGATACAGAGAAATAATCCCAAATCATATTAGTATAAATAGAGTGCTAGTGTAAGTACAGTAACAGAGGACTTTGGTTGAGAACATCCTCAGGTAAATACGTGGATCATGTTGGGTGACATGACATCTACCTATATCATGCTTAAAACTACATAAACTTGAGTTATTCTCTTACATTTAAAGTCTGGATTATCAATAGCAAACCAAATTTTATAGCATTATTAAGCAAATTTCCTTCATACCTCTGAGACTTGTTCTTTAAATGTGGTGGGCCTTTTTTAGAAGTCACTGTCACTAGTAGTTATTAATGGTTACAGAAAGACTTCAGAAAATATGAAACATTAACAAGAGAAAATAAAGGACCATGGAAGGTGAAATGAGTGTCATGTGACATGTCAGGTATATATTCTTGAACCTCAGTCCTCTATCTTGCATCAGGTATAAGAAAAACATTTTTCCCCTCTGTTTCTTGAACTAGCTTTACTGTAGAATTTTGGAAACGTCCTTACATCATCATTGTCGCTGTCCAGACTTCCTTTCTTTTTCTTCTTTTTCTTCTCATCCTCTTTCTTTTTCTTGTCCTTTTCTGGAATGACATCATCAAGGAAGCTGAGGTCATGCTGGGAGAAGAGGTAGTCCATGCCTTTTCTGACAGCTACAAGCGCCAAGATCTGAGAGGATAAAGGTAAAAAGTATAAAAGGATGCCCTATAGATATATTCACAGTGAGTACTGATATTTTCACATCAAAGTAAGCAGAAGCCCATTTAGTAAAAGATGAGAATATAACAGAACTCTTGCTTGTATGGGCTTATACTAAGTGGACCATTATTGTTTTCTTCACAGGGAAAGCTGGTTCATAAAAGTTTTAGCTAAAACAACTTTGTTTTGTCTCCCGAAGTATATGATCTCATTCAATTAGAATTTTAATGTAAAAGGAATATTTTTAAAACCATTTCCCTCCAGGTCAGATTTTTAATAAAACAACTAAAAGTTTAAAGTGGAAAAAGCTTATAAATAATTTCTAATTATTCAAAACAAATATGCTTTTTTTTTTTTTGGCATGGGTAGGCTCCAAGAATCAAACCCAGGTCTCCGGCATGGCAGGTGAGAATTCTGCCACTGCACCACTGTTGTACCACCCCATATGCTTTTTCAAATATAGAAAATCTGTACACCACACAGTGCGTTAAGGCATCTTCAAAATACTAACAATGAAGTAGTCCTTGAGTGTCTAACTAGGCCATTTAATTTACTGGGCTACTTCAATCATCATCATTAACTGAATACTTACCACATGCCAGATGTTGTGCTAAACTCTTAGATAATATCATCTTATTTATCTCTACCACATCCCCAAGAAGGAGATATTATCCCCATCTTCCGTTGAGGAAACTGAAGTTAAAGACGTTAAGTGTCTTATCCAAGATCACAAAGCCAGATAGTGGACAGATACAGTGTCCCATCTCTCTGCCTCCAAAGCTAGCATTCTTAACTCTCCATCTTTTATTCAAGAAGTACCTTCTGAAGGCACAGTACAGATGTCTTTTCTCAGTAGTGCAATTAGTATGCAATAGGAAGTAGGAGACTAAGATTGTGTCCTGGCTCTACTCTGCATCGTACTCTCTATGTAATAGTTTCTTCATCTCCCAGAGAAATTAATAAGATCTGTCCTATTAATTTTATAGGATTTTTTAGATCAAATATAAACTCCAAAAGATAAAAGTACTTTACAAAGGTAAGGAAGACATTTTTTCATTGTCATTTAGTACATGCATTTAAGTGATTTACTGGGTATTTCAAATTTGTCCAGTTCTAACTTCAATTTTCCTAGTTTTAGCAAAACTAGTAGGTAGGTTGGAAGGTACTACTATTACGTAAATGAGAGTCATTCCTTAATTCAGTATGGCTGCCAGATTTAGAGTTAAAAAAAAGAGAGAGAGAAAGAGGAACCATCTAGAAGAAAAAACTGACTCTACTAGTATCACTAATATTTTATCCCACTATTTTCTGCTCTCTGGAAGAGAGCAAACAAGAGATATGCATAAAAAATAATCTAGTTAAGGTTAAGAAGACTTTTACAGAATATAGAATATGGTCTGTGTATAGAGATTCTGTTTCCAAAACTGTGAAAGAGACAGAGTGGCTATAGGAACTGTTTTGAGTATATGTATCATTCTAATTTGCTCGCTGCCAGAATGTAACACACCAGAGACGGATTGGCTTTTAATAAAAAGGGATTTATTTCATTAGTTCTTCAGAGGAAAGGCAGCTAACTTTCAACTGAGGTTCTTTCTTACGTGGGAAGGCACAGGGTGATCTCTGCTGGCCTTCTCTCCAGGCCTCTGGATTCTGACAACTTTCCCCAGGGTGATTTCTTTCTGCATCTCCAAAGACCTGGGCTGAGCTGTGAGCGCCAAGATGAGGTATGCTGAGCTGCTTGGGCTTTGCTATGGTGAGCTCTCTCATTTAAGCACCAGCCAATTAAATCAAACCATTCATTGCAGCAGACACACCTCCTAGCCGACGGCAGATGTAATCAGCAACAGATGAGGTTCACATGCCACTGGCTCATGTCCACGGCAACAAAACCGGGCACCTTCACCTAGCCAAGTTGACATCTGAATCTAACTACCACATGTATGTACACTGTCTTGTAAGAATCATAGGGACATGGTAAATTATAAAATTCAATGATGAAGCAAAATAGACAGCTAGCATTTTATTTTTCCCTTCTTTCACTTGTAAATATTAGTTGTTTTCCTTTGTTTTTCATCATATCATGGCAAGGGCGGAGAGCCCAGCCTCATCCTTAAAATATAACTCAGCTTGATACAACCCAGCAGGGGCTTCAAAAACTGAACTCATTCCATTTCTTCTAATTCACATGGTGAGCTTTCACAAGTTACCCAAACGCTCTATTATTTGGAAAGAACTGTACGGCACGTATTATATTAATTGATTCCACTCTACACAGATATTATAAATATAACAAATGGACACTGATGCGCAATATGTGCCAGGCATTGTGCCAGACACCTGATATCATTATCAATAAACCTCCAAACAATAACAGCAATGCCATCCCCATTTTACTGATGAAGAAATGGCAGCTTAGGGAGGTTCACTGACCTGCATGAATCAGAACCAAAATTTAACTCAGGTGATTCTGACTCTAAGGTCCAGTCATGTACTGCAGATATGGGAACCTTAAATTACAACATTACAACTAATCAAAGTGATTTGGCAAAACTGAAACTACGCTGAAGTCATATGTGCCTGCAATCTCACAATAACCACATGATACTGGTGTGACCACATGGGTAGGTTCAATAAGAGAATTCTTACCATGACTGGAAAAATGATAGCGGCCACAGTTGACTTGAGGATCCAGAGCAGTGCCAGACACAACACCTGCAGGAAAGTGAACAGGTGGACTCTGCGCAGGGGGACATGACGCAGGTAGATGAAATCAGGCTGATGCTTCAAGGGCATCAGAAGCAGCTTCAGACGATCCATGAACTGGGGAGTTAAGGAGAAGAGAGTTCAACCGTGTTACTTCAGGCACTGATATACAAAGCCATTTCCATCATGCCTAACAAACTGCTAGTGATTTATATTCCATAATTTAGGTAATTTTCCGGGAACAAATCACTGGCTAGGGAGTGCAGAAATGTACACTAGCACAGTCATTGTAAGACACAGTTCAAGCCTTCTAACTTTCATTATTACTTCACAGGGATGTTATGCAGAATATAATACCAAAGCAAAATACAAACTCTACTTTCTATTTTTATTTTCTGAGTCTTACAATAGATGATCGTGTGCCTATTTCAGTAATCAAAAGCTAAAAGAGGACATCTAACTCAGGTACCTGACTCTATCCCAGTTGCTTCACCTAAAAGAAAAGATGATACTATGCAATAAACATTTCAATGATGCTTCAAGTATATAAAAGGAATATCCAACTGTAAATGGAAATGCACTGATATTTTCATGCATCTCACATTATTTATCTATGGAATAATTTAAACAATACATTCAACAACGTATAAGCATTTCTTTTCACTGAAAAGCCCTGTGAATATTACAGTGTGTTTGAATGTAAGCAATTAGGTAATTGAATCCAGGAGGGGTTATCACACTGTCATTTATACACAGGTAATGAAATGACTGTTCAGCACCGATTTGCCAAGCATTGTACTTTCAATGAATAACTGCTGAGTTGCATGGATGGTGGTGATGATGATAATGATGTTGATGAAATGAAAATTGAGAACCCATAATAGGGTCTTTTGGATGGCAGATATTTACTAAATAGCTGTTGAAATGAATAATTTTGTGATAGATGGGAATCTGGAAAGAACATAGATAATTTCTCTACTTTCTTTCTGGAGAGAAAGGAGAAGTATAAAAGTAAATTAGACTATTATAGACAATCTTCTCCAGAGTGTTTATCCCATATAAAGGGTTTTCTTTCTTCTTCCAGAGCTATTTTTGATGGATAGGGACCTTCACATTTATAAAAATTGGGTTACAAAATTTTTTGCTAAATCAAATCTTGCCAAAAAGGTGTAAAAGACAAAAGTAGGAAAAGAGAAAAATGGGGGCAATAGCATTGCAGAATTTAAGAAATCCACCAGCCACTCCTTTGGCAAAGCTTCCTTTTCCCCATCATGATAAAACTGTTGATTTTTTCTTTCTGTTGAATAAACATTTACTAAGCGCTAAACACTGATAAGGCACATAGGTACAGAATTAAAATTCTGCTCTAGATTGGCTTATTAAGGCTATACTACAATAACAAGTGTTTGAGGTACCGTATTAGTTTAATGATTTTCCCTTTATGGGAATAAAGGATATTTAAACTATTAGGTAAATTAAAAATGTATATTTCCACAAATTTATGCTTCCCCCGAAGTTTCAAGGAAGTAAATAAACCCATATTCACATTAATCTAGTCCAATCTAGGATGAACCAATGTGTATTTAGTAACAAATCTTCAAGTGGCAAAGAAGATTACTCAATGAACCTAACAGTGAAAAATAAAAGAATCTTTTCTTTTGGGGGGAAGTCTGGCCACTTGCCCAGATTTATTTGAATCTAAAACCAAATTAATCTAAATTCAATACATGAAAGCAAGGATTATTTTGAAGGGGTTCAAAAAATTTTTATGATGTTCAAAGAACATGCAGTCTTTTCCCATTAAAACATTACTAAGTGCTAAATAAGGCTACAATTAACAAGGTGCCAGAAAGCAGAAGTACTTTGTTTCCTGGAGCCAATTAAATTAAACCTCAAATGAAAGAAAAAGCCCTTTACAAAGTTTTCCCTTCAGATTTTTTAAAAAGAGGTCAGTCGTGAATAGCTGAAGTTTTCATCAAAACAACGCACAAACCATCTTGACTTGGTTCTTTTATTGGTACAAGACTTTCAATCATTGATCTCAGCCATTTGAAAGAAAATCAAAAGAATAGCCTATTCTTGGTATAGGGTTAAAGCAAATGGACCAACAGTACCTTGAAAAGTACATCGAAAGTTGTTAGAGCCCTCTCCCCCTTCCCAGGTCATATTTTTCGTTTATGACAATGCTGGTTAACACAGGCTAACTTTGTTGATCATTTCAGAAATGAAAAGAGGGAGAATGGTGAAGACAGAAGCAGTTAAATGTACTTTTAAAAATCAGTGGTTAATGATTAGAACTTTTCTCCAAAGATTTTTACTGTAATGTTCTTACCACTAGACTTATACTCCTATTCGTAGATTGCCACGGAAAACTTACCTGCACACCATTAAGGGATGCAACTCCCATATACAGGAATACACCATAGAGCACAGGCATGGGGATAAACTAGGGAGGAAAAGAAATTAGAAAAAGTTTTAAAACAACATCAATAAAAACAGTAATGGAGAGGGAGAGTTTAAATGAAGGCTAAATTTGAAACTAAAAGATAGCCTATACTATAATATAGTGACC
Source organism: Tamandua tetradactyla (assembly GCF_023851605.1). NCBI lineage: Eukaryota > Metazoa > Chordata > Mammalia > Pilosa > Myrmecophagidae > Tamandua > Tamandua tetradactyla. The sequence continues at coordinate 72,611,068 of NC_135345.1, read as the reverse complement.
TCTAATTAGTATGCTTTACTCATCATTTGATAAACTTCTAAAATCTTTTGTACTAGAAATAAATGAAGAAAGGCCAAAGGGATTTTTAATTTTCATTTGATGTCTGTGTTTTGTTTTTTACAATCTTTAAAGGTTTTTCTACAATGTTCATTTTTTTAAATTAATTGGAAAAAAAGTTCTGTTTCCCTTTCCCCTTAAAAAGAATGATCATGTAAACAGATGCTTCCATGGGCTGTGAGGTAGAGGAAAAAGCAAAAGCTTGCCTCACTACTGAGACCCAGTTTCCTTCACTCCAGTCTGTTGATTTTTCCTAAATAATTTTCAATAAATGTCTATCAGTTTTGTGTATGAATGTTTCTCAAATGATAGTCTCCTTTCTTCCACTCAGGAATATAATTGAACTAATAGGAAAACTAGTTGGAGGAGCACTGAGCATCAGGAAGCAATTAATTATACACACGTATCAATATAAATCTTTTAAAATTGTATTACTTTTTTAATTAACGCATTTTAATAAATTAGTCTTTTACAGCAATACAAGATGTTTTAACAGTGAGTAGTTCCAATGTGACATTACTAAATTTTATCTATTCTGAAATCTTTCAAATGTCCCTAGTACCAAGGAAGTTAAGCAAATCAAGGATTATTTGCTTTCTGAAAGTTTTCTAACTGGAAAAAAAGTTCTCAGTCTTGGAGTCTGAACAGAAGTCCAAACAATTTCAAGAGTTTTCAAAGGTAAAATACTATAATCTAAAACCACAAGTCAAGAAGTCAAATCTTATCAAATCCATGTAAAAGAAACTATTGTGGCCAGAAAACACACTATGGCCTTAGAGTAAGTTTTAAAGCCCTATCATGTGTATTAGTTAACACCCAATTCCTATCAGCCTCTCCTTGTAATTACCTATCTGAGACCTTTTGGCCCCTACTGGAGATCTAGTAAATTCTAAAATGGTCATGACTGCCTCCAATTATTAGTGGTTAGCTATGTTGGTGAAATTATTATTGGTTAGGTTTATATGGAATAATTAGACTTATTTATATAAAAATTCAAATAGTTGTTCTAAGAAGAACTAGCAATTTTAACACAGCTAATTTGATCTCGAGCTCAGCAAAAACAAATTAGACACAGCATTTAAGGTACGTATTAAGGGTGGTGGTAGGAAAGCCATATGTGCTGCAATACCCAACAATCACCACAAGGAGGTGACACATCACATTCAAGGCCCTTCAGTTCTGCTGCATGCTTATTTTCCTTTAGAAAGTGCATGTTTTCATTCCTTACAATTTCACTGTATAAATTTACTAAAAATAATAAATAACAAAGGGGTGATATTATAGCTTTGACTCATTAATTTATTTCTTCAGCATCTTAGGCAGGCAAAGGGCTCTTCAATTTTTCTTTAACATAGAGTGAACTCTGTTTTTTATCATTTATTTTCTAATTCCTTAGGAAGGAATGAAAGTTGGAAAGGAAAAAGAGAAATACAGTTCATGGAACACTAGCTAGTTTTCTTGCAATAGTTACTTTTTAATCTTAGTAGAAATTTTCCTAACTTGAAAGAACTTAATTCCAAAGGTGACTCTGGGATGCATCTCCACCCCTCACATTAGCCTCAGCTAAATCCTTTCTCTAGTGTCCTGATGCCAAAGGAAACAAAGTTGTGACTTGGTGTCTAGGTCTGTTGTACCTGAAACACTGCTGAACCTACCCCAAAATAAAATCAGAACACTTGGAGTGTGGATAGGAAATTAGCTTTAGATATGAGGACTTTATTTGTAAACATTCATTTCTCGATGTTGAGGAAAAGATACAAGGAAAGCAATTAAGTCAATTTTGGCCAACTTTATGTGACACAAATTTCTTATGACATTTCCATTTTCTATACAACAGTGCATTATTTTAATAAAAATGTTCCAGCTTGGAAATCTTAGTGAAATGTGACAGAATTACTAAATTAGATGAATCTTTCCATTGAATTTGGTTTTTGGATGATATCAGAAGTTCAATTATTAAAAATTCATCATCACTGCAACTGAAACTTCTCAAAGGAATTTAAAGAAGTATGTGTTTTTAAAAGATCTGACCCAAGTTAAATTAAACTGGTGTAATATATATAGTAATAATAAACAAAAATTTTTACAAGGCAAAACAGGAAATATTAAAAAATAAAAAACACAAGGAATACTAAGCTTCATAGACACATAAAGACTTGCCAGATGATAAAATTACACATAGAAAATTTTATAAATAATCAACCATACCCAGAAAGCCAAAAGCAAAAGTGTAAGTAAAAACTGCAATGCATTTAAGAGATATTAAGTGAAAAGAGAAAAATTTAAGTAATTAATCCCACAACCTGACAATACTGAAATTTAGATGAAGTTAAAGAAAGATTTAACATATTCAGATCATGTCAGCATGTTTTTCACATTCTGATGACTGTAGTTCTGCTCTTTCACACTTAATGCCTCCCTTTGTTTTGCTGATAGTGTTAGAATACTCCCATAAGGAAAACAGGCAAATAGGGTAGTTAATAAGCAGTTCGATTGTGGTCTCCACAACACAGAATTCAGCACAGGAGTGAGACTTCATAGATGTCAGGAAGAACTTGGTTCACCTTCTGGCTCTACCAGTTGGATAACAGGAGCATTAACTTCTATGAGTCTTAGTATTCTTATCTATAAAGTGGTTGTGCTAAAGATTAAATAACAAAAAATGTCTAGCTCAGAGCCTGACTCATAACAGGTACTCAGTACAGGATATGCGGTATTGATGTTACCCTTAGGACCTTCACTGGCAAGTCGGGAAACCTGGAACTGCTGCAAGAACAATCCTCCTTGGTCACTCTGTGATGGGGGTGGGAGGACAACAGAACAGGCCAGAGGATGGCTGCAAAGGTCCCACTCAAAGCCTCAGTTTTCTTAAGCTCTATGATTCAGGCTATTAAGCTCTATGATTCAGGCTATAACGACTGTCTTCAGAAACATGCTACCAATATTCTAATACCCTTAAGGCTTAAAAATCTAGGCCGATAAGTACATCTTTTTATTCTTAGCTACGGAATGGTGACACAAATGCAGCTGCTTTTTTGGAAATTGCTGACTTGCAATCTGGTCCCCAGTCTGAAGAAACTGTGGCGAGAAGCATGATGAGTTTGTGAAAATGCCTTGTTTTTCTCCACGTAACAGAGACTTGGAAATTGGACTGAAAAGGCTGGGGAAGATCATCTCTGATGAAATGAAAGGAATAAGTTCTGTGAGGGCAAGTACTGTGTTTTATTTTAAAAGGTGGCAAACCATGTGAGGGCTACGCGATCAGGCTTCGGAGTTAGGACTGAGATTGAATCTTGGCTCTACCATTTGAGAACTTTGTGACACAGCAGGCTATGCGTAGATTTTCCTATCTTAAAAATGGAGATAATGATCAGTGTCTTCCTTATAGGTGTTATTAGAGGAATAAATTTAAAAAAATATGTGAAGAGCTTTTAGTCCAAAACCAAGTTCAATAAATGGTAGCTGTCATCATCATCATCATCATCATCATCATCATCATCATCATCATCATCATCACTCTTTGTTCTCTAGTACTGAGCAGTTTCTGGCTTGTTGTAGGAGTTCAACAAATGGTTGCTGAACACAAATTAAATGCCATCTCCCACACTTCAGAATACTAAATAAATCTTAAAGATAAATTTTGGCCACTTCTCATGTTAAAGAAAAAACTAATTCAAGCAAAGCTTGAACTTTACTTGATCTTTATTTCTTTAGGCTTGCCAAAAGAATGGAAAACGTATGCTCAAGTTGACTTTCAACTTTTTGCTCCTTTTTAGTTCTCCCTTAATTCCCCAACCCATACAGAATAATAGCTCAGGCAATATTTCCAGAGCGGAAGTACAAATCTAAGCTGTTTAACCAGCTTTGGAAGCCAGTTATTCTTGCTTCCCAACAGTTCTGTACCGAATCAGTGGTTAGATTCAGTACTTTGAGGCATGTATGGGCTATAGCTGGCTAAGGTCAAAGGGTATCCTTGTGAAATGAAAACTAATACACTATAATTTCTTGCATTCTTCCACATAAAAAGACAAATTTCAGCAAAGAGATCAAAACAGAGATCAAAAACTTCATGTTCAAAGTATACTTACATAAGCAGGCATGAGGAACAACGACTTAAACTGCTTAATGCTTGGGAGAAAATTATTAGGATCATCTGAAGCCACTAACTTTATAAGGAACATGGGCAGTGGGACAGAGAAGGTGATGAGACATTCCTTTGAAAAACTAAAAGTCACACATTTCTCTTGATCTCATTCATTTGCTTTGCCTTTCAAAGGCAAACGCATAAGTAAAACCAGTCTCTGAAGTTGTCAAATGTTTCTTTAAAAAACACATAGTCACATGGTGGAGGAAAAAACTGCCCCTCCTCTGAAGTAAATCCCTGACACCACTTTCTGTGTGAATTCTGAAGTTAATTGTTATACTCTTGAGTTTTTCTTAGTCATAACTTAGGTTTTAGTACCTTCAATGTCTGCCTCTTCCTGTATTGACTTTTCAAGTGTGCTAACAATAGCTATGTACGGAAAGCCCCAAACTTCAATGAGAAAAAGGAGCACACATGGTCTGAAATTAGCAGACTCTATCAGGACATGGGATTCCCAAGGTAAGGGAAGCCTGACTTTCTCAAGTAAGGAAGCAAAGTAGCCAGTGCTAGACTATTTTATTCTTGTTGTTTTTAAATCTAGGTTTTCCACAATATGTTGGAAACCACATTAACAAAACAATTTCATTTTCCACATATGGGGCAAAAGCTGGTCAAACAAAAATGTTTGCTGGACTACCTATTTCACTGACTCTTACCATGGTACTCTGGGGGTGATCCAACGTTGTTAGGTGGAAATAACCATAATTATGGACACTGGAAGCTGAATGAGGGTGAGCCAAACCATGGATTACTTAAGGAAGGTCACAGAAAAGCAAGCTCATCTTGATCCTGAACATCTATCTCTCTTTTTCCTTTCTCTGTATTCTTGTCTGTTCCTGTAAATATTAAGGCGTTTTGCATACGGAGGCAAAAAGAATCATCATAAGGAATAAAAAGGCTTTCAGAGTTAACTCCTCTGCAGCCATATTTGGGTGCAGGGTGAGAAAATAGTGAGGAAGAGGCGTTGTTGAAGATGTGAGTCTTGCATCTCTTCTTAAAAATAGCAATTTATACCGTAACTGTTCTCTGTGTCCCTTTAGAATTACATATGATTAGTCAGCAGACAGATTCCCTAGGACTAAAGCCAATTTGCTGAAACTAAAATAAAAGTGAACTTTTAAATATATCTAACATTCTTGAATTAATATTTTATGAATTAATGAGAATTATCATAAAAATTTAAGAAAATGGGTGGGATAATGAGTAAATTTGAACTAAGTAATTTAAAATGAGTAAATTTAACTGATGAAAGCTTTCTGTCCATTTACCCCTCAAAGATGGGTAAGTACCAGGAGATCACACAAGAGACACTTTGCAGTTGGATCATGTTAATTCTCTTTAAGAAACCCTAGGGTATATTCACATCTGCAATAGATCCTTCTACATCATGCGGTCAGAATTGCCTCCAATGAACTCTCTTAAAATTGTGTCTCCAGCTGAGGTCCAGTTGTCTATACTGTAAGTTGCCATTAGGTCTTTTCCACCAGCTGACAAGCTGGTGTCTATGGGGTGATATAGAAACATAAAGCATTTTGGCAGTGGACTGAATGCTGCAAAACCCACTCCTATTTCAAACCTACCTACACAACTTGCTGTGCATGGGCAAACGTGGCAATAAATTTCCTTCTGTCTCTGTGAGAATATAAAATCTTTCTGCTTTTATAGTCCTCTGTATAAAACAGAAACAATTGTTCTAAGGTTATTTTTAATCTTATTTTCGCATGTGTGACATGAGGTAAATATTCCTCCATGATTCCAGTCATAAATTAATTTAACCAGTTACTAAATACAGTGAAAAACAAGCAGAAAGGATGAATAATTAAATCTTTTATCTGTTTACCAAGTATTTTGTGCATAATGTATGCATTAGTCTAAATACTCTAAAGGCAAAGTCACTCTTTTCTTTGGGTTAAGGAGTTACAGTGCTAATTTTTCCTCAAATTCATCTGTTTGGTGATTGTCATATAAATGTGCTAATTTAAGAGAAATCGAGGGCTTTTGTCTTTTACTATTTTTTGTTTTTTTAATTTCTGTGCAGGAATGTGTTGTTCCATTACTTGTGCAATGAAATAAAACCTTTAAAAACCTTAAAAATTAGAATTGTTTAAAAATTTAAAAACTTCAGAGAGAAATCTGGAAGCATAATGTTAAAATTTGGAAGCATACTGTTAAAAAAGTGTTTGTTTATAGCTCTTAGGTCTACAGTGCCAAGTATCGATAACAAATGATCAATCGTTGGCTGGTATTGTTCTAAAATACAAAAATGCTTGCATTACAAAAAGAAAATTGGAAGCTTCATGAAATGTAATCTTCTTTCGTCCTATTTCTGCTTCCAAATAGGCTTTCACATTTAGCTTGTATTTGATCTATCTAGGCAGCTGTTGACTCCATCAGTCAAAACTATTTATCAACTCCAACTAATTTTCTTAATATTCATATAATTGTTTTTTCAGAAGTTCACTCCCAAAGTTTTATAACTATAATATAGTGATTTTACTCTAGTATCTCTTTGTAGATTATCAGGCCTCCTGACTCAAAGAAAATGGAAACAAAACAAAAATCAAGCACAGGAGGAAAAATGCAAAATGATCATCCTGAATTTCTCATGTTAAACAGAAGTCCAGCAGGAAGTAGGATTAAGGGACAGTAAATGGAGAGTAACGGGAAGAACGGATGTAGGGAGGTTAACAGAATTAAAAAATGTAGGGGGAGGAGGAAATCAGTCTAGATTAATATTAGTTTGAACTAAATGAAATCACCATTTTCATAGATAAAAAAAGTGCGAATACTGGTAACTTCATATAGTTCAATCTAATGAGTGCAAAAATAATAATTATTATTATAGGGGAAGGGGTTGAAGGAGCAAGAAAGATATTAAGAAAGAGCTTTCAAAGTCCTGTTTCTACCTGACCCCTGTGTTTCAGTGTGTTATAGAACTCTGGTGATAATCTTGTAAACATTTCATAAGGAATTCTATTCTTCACATGTCTAATTATCTGTCAGTATTCAGGGAAGAAGGAAGAAGAGAGTATTTCATATATTTACCTTCAAGATGGGAGCCATAAAGACCGACAGACCAGTCAGAATAAACACGAGTGTTCCAGTGACTCTTTGTTCCCTGAAACCAAATCAAAAGATTACCAATCAGGGGGTACATGGTAGTTCAGTGGCAGAATTCTTGCCTGCCATGCAGGAGACCTAGGTTCAATTCCCAGCCCATGCATAAAAAAAAAACAAAAAACAAAAAACACCAAAATAAAACATATTCAACAATGGTGATGCAATAACAGGATATTCATATAGAAAAGAATGAAATATGACTCCCACCGCACAGCATACCAAAAAAAAAAAAAAAGATTACCAATGTAACTCTTGTTTTCATAAATATCTTCTTGGGTTTTTTTTGCCTCCAAAAAAAAAGACCTTATATTGGCCAAATTAATGATTGGCTGAAACACCAAAGGTGTTGATATGATGTAATAAATACTTCAAGGTCAGCATATAACTCAACATAACTATAAAAATTCTTTTTAACATACTGCAGTCTATAATTTGAATTCTTAAAGAGAAAATTTAATGAGCCTGCTAAATCTTTGTTCCTTTTAGAAGTAAGAAAGAAAAATCACTTGCTTTTGGTCCATCAATTAATGGCCTCGTTGAAGCCCTTATTTTTAAACAACCTGTACTGTTGTGTAATTACGCCTTCTTTCACAGGAAACAAATATTACATTGTCCCACATGCTAATTAACAAACAGCTCAAGGAAATTTCATGAGTACAATAAATCCCATCAGTCTAATTTCCAAATCTATAACAACAAAAGTACTTTTTAACAAATATGATTCCCAACCAACACCCCTCCCCCAAGAAAGAATCACCCACTGTTGTGGCGTGGGAAATGATGGTTTTGTCCTGTGAGTTATCCATCCAAGTACTTATGAGCAGAGTATGCTGCAAAAAAGTCCTCAATAGAGTATAAAGGTCTTGCACTACTGCCTTTCATGGCTACCCAAATTTAGCAGATGAGGGTCAAAGTTTCTCAGTGCTTATGGGGACAGAAAACAAACTGGAAAATAAGAATTCCTTTCCCTTCTGAGAATCTTAAAAATCACAGCATACTCAAGAGTTTTAGGGCAACTCAATAGGACTGAAAGATTAAAAGGTTTGACCTCCACATGATCATGATGCAGCACGTGCCACATCACAAAATTGACCTGCACGCTAAAGGAAATGAATGCCCTATTTGTGTCTGTGTGTTGCAACATTTAGCCTTTCGTGACAAAGAAAAATTTTGCATCATAAGCAAAAGTGAACTCAAAAACTTATTGAAGATTATCTTTCTGATGAGAACTTAGTCCCTTCTAGAACGGAAAAATTTAGGATAAGCTAGTTATCACCAGTTCTTTTTCCTCCAAATCTACCCCTGTCCTTATGCTTGACTCACAGGTATGTGCACAAGGCGATTCGTAGAGCAATTTTCCTCTGACTTAACATACCTCACGCCTAGAAACTTTGGTTGTTCTCCAGGTGCAGAAGTCTCTGTCTCCATCTTCAAACTGTCAATGTGAGCAATGGAGATGACAGTAGCAGCCACATACCAGGGGAGAGCCATGAAGGAGCAAATCACCATGAGGATGGCCACCCAAAAGAGATCCAGGTGATACCCAGCTCCTTTCTGTAGAAAGAGGGAACAAAACCATGGGGAGAGGTTACTCCTGTTTGCCATCCAGTAGTATTTCCAGATGGGTGTTAAGATTACCAAAAGAAACCAACAATTTTTCTGGTGAAATGCTCACTTTGCTTGATAAAGTTATCAACCAGAATGTAAGCTCCTTGAGGGCAGGAACTATATCTTCCTCACATCATTCCTCCTGGCAATTACACCTACCACTGCCACATGACACCTCCTTTGCTACAGCTTTGAATATTTGTTAAATTTAGACTTAACTTTGCAGCTTCACATATTATAGGTTTATTGTTCATTAAGCTTTCTCTGGACAATTTGTAACTATAAACAATGGACATATATGCCTACCTTGAAGGGTTATTAGAACTACTGAATGAAGTCACAGAGGTAAAGCCTCTTGTAGGAACTTAAATGGTAGGCATTGTTACACAATAGACTTGATAAATGGTGGCAGTAGCAGTGGTGGTACTGGTTATGGTTGTTAATATAAGCACAAGGAGGACCTCAAAGCAAGCACCATGCCTTCTCTCCTTAGTGTTCAGCAGTATGCATTCACCTAGAAGGTATTCAGTATACACAGATTGAAGGTGTGAAAGGAAGCTTGAGAAGGTACGTAGAAGACCATTTCTCACCCTTCTTAGTATATGAAAGTAATTGTTTAATAATATATTAAACACTGTCATTTAAGGTAATTAATGGCCTCCCTGATCAGAATAGACATTTCAAACATTGCTCACTGGACTCAATAACATTGACTGACTGGAAGAGCAGAAAATGTAATAAATGGCCTAGCTCTTTTATTCACTAAGTGAATATTGTTAAACGAATCCACAATATTATCTTATGGTTATATTTCTCTGCTCTATTTATGGAGAAATCAAATGGTTGATACCCCTATGGAGACTGAGAAAACAGAAGAGTTCATTTTCACAGCATGGAAGCAGCAGTACCAAGAGTAGGAATATGACCAGTCCGAGGAAATGGAGAGGCTGGCTTTAAAAGATGAGAATGCGATTTACACTAGAAACCTGGTGACTGTTTTCATTCAGATCCTGTTACAGTTTGTCAGAACACTGCTTTCCTTTCATCAACATGCTCAGATTTCACCCCTGGCTCGCACACGTGGATCTAATCATGTTCTCAGATAACTCATCACAGGGATGGGTAGCTGACACAAGAAAGAAAAGCATATATTGACTTAGTCCCAAGTTTGGCTAAGAATGAAAATGTACCTGGGAGACAAATATGTTAATATATACTCATAAAACCAGTTCATTCCAGGAAAGTATAATTGTTTGAATTGGGGGGAGGGAAAGGGAAGAGAAAGTAGGGTAAAGATGGGATGAGTTGAAATAAATGTGCTCAATAGTGAGTAATGAGATAAATATCATGATAAATCTGGAGTTTTAGTCATTCATTGTTTCAACAAATATGGACTGCCAACATAGTACCAGGAACAGTTCTAGGTACTGTGATACATCTGCAAACAAAACAGATAAAACTTTTTGCTCTTGCAGAGTTTCTATTCTACTGGAGTTTCTATTCTACTGAAGGAGACAACAATAAACAACATAAATAAGCCAAATTTTTATATTTTAAATAGTAATAATAAGTACCAAGGAGAACTACAAAGAATTTGGACTTTTATGCTGAATGGAATGGGAAACCATTGGAAGATTTTAAATGAAGAAGTGATAAAAGTTGTTTATAATCTAAACACTCTGATGTGCTAAGAACAAACTGTATAGGTTCAAGGACGATTAAAGCTAGTTAGGAGGCTGTTGTGATAATCCATAGGAGAGACTGTGGTAGTTGGAACCAGAGTGGTGGTAGCCAAGAGGGAAAAGGTAGTTGGGTTCTGGCTACATTTTAGGGTGGCACCCACAGGACTTACTCACTCCTGCCTTTGTAAGTCCTATGTCTTCGCTGTAGGTCTTTGTTCACAACTGTAACTTCATCTTTCATTTCTCCTCTGTCTGGATCCTACACCACAGTCACTTTCAATCATATGTAATTCCCTGTATGTGTGTCTCTCAAGAATGCCATTTGTGTCCAGCTTCCTCCACCTGAAATATCCTATACTGTACTCTTCCATTGGCTCAGTCCTAGTCACACTTAAGACTTAAATCAGCTCTTGTTTTTTCTAGTAGTTTCCCCCACTTCATAGGTGAGATAGGTGAGTCACGTTAGCTTAGATTTCATCCTTTATGCTCCTGTCTGTTACTTTATTCTTTCTCTTGTCATAATACTCACCACACTGCTTTGAAATTGTCTGTGTATTTATCTGTCTCTTACACTAAATTGACTGCAAGTAACGTGATGATCTGGACCATGTTTGTTTTCCTTTGTATCCTGAATACCTTAGAACAGTGCATGATTCATAGTAGAATCCCAATAAATATTTTTTAAATGAATAAGTAGCATGTATGCATTCTCCTGTTTTCCTGACTAGCAATTATTGAACTGCTAATTATCCATACAAAAAAAATTTAGGACTATATTTCTTATTGATAGAAATGTAAATCCTTTGAGAGGATAGGGAAAGAGAAACAGCTAGAAATATTACAGTTTCAAGCCCTATTTACACTAAGTCACTCAAGTCCATATTAGAGGTGCCAAGATGGCAATAAAGGGAAGACTTTCCAAATATTGTCACCAAGGAAACTATAATAACCTATGCACACTGGCTGGATCAACAGGTCATGCATGTCAGCCTGGACTATCTCCATGCTTTCTTACTCTATTTTGACAGAACATCAGAATGAAAGAAAAATGATCATAACCTGCAGACCCCACCTGGTTTTCCCTTATATCACACTCACCAGCCTAGACTCTCCCTCTCTCATTGCAGACAAAACTGGATTATTTCAGCCACTCATTACCTACAGATTACCTCCTCCTGCAAAGAGTGTTTTCTCTCTCCACCCAAAAGACTCTTTACACCCAGCTTCTTTTAGCTAATTCCTATCTATGCTTTAGATCTCAGGGTAAGTGCCACTGAAACTCCAGCACAGTACTCAACATAGAATGGACACTCTTGATAAATGTTTGTTGATGGATGAACAAACATCAGTTTATTCATTCAATGATACTCTACTAGAGTTAGACCTTGGAAATAAAATGATAGATAAGACACAGTGGCTTACAGTATAGTGGCAGAGCTGACAAATCAACAGGCATTCACAATATCATGCTAAAGGTCGACAATAAGAGTGAGCTCAGCATGCCATGGGTGCATCCAGTAGGGGTGCCCAACTGGACCCAAAGTAGGCATGGATTGCATAAGGGGTAGGCATGGATTGCACAGGCACACCTCACTTAATTCTGCTTCACTTTATTGCACTTTACGGATACAACATTTTTTTAAAAATTGAAGATTTCTTGCAAACCTATGTCAAGCAAGTCAAATGGCATCATTTTTCCAACAGCATGAGCTCACTTTGTGTCTCGGTGCCATGTTTTGGTACTCTTTACAATATTTCACATTCTTCATTATTATTATATCTGTTATGGTGATGCGCGACAAGTGATCTTTGATGTTACTATTGTAATTATTTTGGGGTGCCTTGAACCATGAATATATATGAGACTGAATTTAATGGATAAGTGTTGTAAGTCTTCTGACTGCCCCACTCACTGGCCAATACCCCGTATTGCTACCTCTCCTGGGGCCTCGCTACTACCTGAGAAACAATAATATTGAAATTAGGTCAATTAATAATCCTTTAATGACTTCTAAAGGTTCAAGAGAGGAAGAATTACATGTCTTTCACTTTAAATCAAAAGCAAGAAATGATTAAGCTTAGTCAGGAAGGCATATTGCAAGCTGAGATAGGCTGGAAGCTGAATCTCTTGTGCCAAACAGTTAAAGCCAAGTTGTGAAGGCAAAGGAAAAGCTATTGAAGAAAATTAAAAGTGCTGCTCCAGTGAACACCCAAATAAGAAAATGAAACAGCCTTATTGCTGATATGGAAAAAGTTTTAGTAGTCTGGATAGAAGAGCAAACCAACTACAGTATTCACTTAAGCCAAAGCCTAATCTAGAATAAGGCCCAAGATCTCCTCAATTCTATGAAGTCTGAAAGAGGTGAGGAAGCTGCAGAAAAAAAGGTGCATAGGACACTAAGAGAGGTTGGTTCATGAGGTTAAGGAATGAAGATGTCTCGATAACATAAAAGTACAAAGTGAAGCAGGTAGTGCTGATGTAGAAGCTGCAAGTTATCTAGAAGTTCTAGCTAAGACCATGGATGAGGATGGACACAGTAAACAACAGATTTTCAGTAGACAAAACAATCTTATACTGGATGAAAATGCTATCTAGGACTTTCAGAGCCAGAAAGGAGATGCTAATATCTGACTTCAAAGACTCAAAGGACAGGCTGACTCTCTTGTTAGGCTCTAATGCACCTGGTGACTTGAAGTTGAAGCCAATGCTCACTTACCATTATGAAAATCTTAGGGCCCTTAAGAATTATGCTAAATCTACTCTGCCTGAACTCTCTAAATGGAGCAACAAAGCCTGGATGACTGTGCATCTGCTTTCAACATGGCTTAATGAATATTTTACATCCACTTTTGAGATTTACTGCTAAGGAAAAAAAATACCTGTTTCAAAATATTACTGCTTATTGACAAAGAACCTAGTCATCCAAGAGCTCTGATGGAGATGTACAATGAGATTAATGTTTTCAAGCCTGCAAACACAACATACATTCTGCAGGCCATGGATGAAGGAGTCCTTTTAACATTAAAGTCTTCTTATTTAAGAAATATATTTTATTGCACTATAGCGGCCATTGACAGTAACTCCTCTGACGCATCAGGACAAAGTAAGTTGAAAAGATTCTGAGAAAGATTCACCATTCTATGTGCCATTAAGAACATTTGTGATTCATGGGAAGAGGTTAAAATATCAAAAACTAAAAGGAGCTTGGAAGAAGTTGATGCCAATCTTCATGGATGAGTTCTACTGTGGGTAAAATGCCATCAAACAGCTTTGCATGCCACAGAGAAATCTTTCATGAGAGGAAGAGTCAATTGATGAGTCAACTTCATGGTTGTCTTGCTACAGAAAACTGCCATTGCCACCCCAACCTTCAGGAACCACCTCCCTGATCAGTCAGCAACCATCAACATTGAGGCAAGACCCTCCACCAGCAAAAAGGTTAAAATTTGCTGAAGGCTCAGATGATGATTAGTATTTTTTAGGAATAGAATATTTAAAAATTAAGATATGCACATTGTGTTTTTAGACATAATCTATTGCACACCTAACAGACTACAGCATACTGTAAACATAACTTTTATATGCCCTGGGATACCCCCAAAATTGTGTGACTTGCCTTATTATGATGTTCATTCTTCTGAGGTGGTCTGGAGCCAAAACCACAATATCTCCGACATGTGGGTATACTTAAGCTGAGTCCTAAAATTTGAGCCATAGTCAAAGGGGAAACAAGATATGGGGAGGCATGAGAGAAAACTAGGCAAAAAGGGCTGCCATTCTGAGAAAATGAAATAGAGTTAGTGCTTGGGAGGTGATGGGAGAGGTAGGAAATATGGCTAAAGAAAGAACTTTTAATATTGCTTGAGGCTTTGGGATTTTTTTTTTAAATTCTGAAAGCAAAAGGAAGCCACTGAATGGTTTTAAATTGTCAACTGATATGATCATACTTCTGTTTCGCAAGATTGCTCTATTGGTTTTGGGAAATATATTGTAAGTAGTTGAGGTTGGAGGCAGAGAAGGAGGATAGATAGGAGAACTGCAATAATCCCTGCACGAGATGATGCAGTTTAAAGTAAAGTAACAACATTGAGAAAAGATAATAAACTGATCGGAGCAATTTCAAGGAGACGGAGTCTTAAAAGGGAAAAGAAATGCATTTATTTTGCCAAATTTCAATAATCAAGGTTTACAATGTTTAATGAGTGTTCTGCATACGCTGGAGACATTTGTTGAATAAAAGAGAAAAAGCTATGCAAAGACATTCAGGATGCCCCAGCCATTGCTTTACAGATTCCAAAACCCAAAGGATTATTTTAGAGAAGTTGTTACTGCTAAACAACTTATATACATGAAAATGAGCCACTTCTAAGACGTTCCTTTAAACTAAAAATATCTGAATGACTCCATCTGAATGGAATAAAATAATATTCAAATATTGGCACTTTTAACAGAAATAATACGGCAAGAAATACAAAAAACAGAGTCTTTCAAAAATAATGTGTGAAGTCTTATCTGATCCTTAACTTCCCTCTCCATTTTCACTGCTCTTTGCAAGTTCTCATAATTTCTCACCTGGATTATACACCAGACTCCTGACTGCTCCTCCCACTGCCTACCCCTTTTGCACCCCTCCCATCCATCCTTGCTGCTGCCAGAGTGAGTGCTTAAATGCAATACTCACCCCAGAATTTCCAGACTGGAATGCTGAGGAAGTAAGGAAAGCCAATGGGAGATAAGCAGGGCAGGCAGGCAAGTGGGTTAAGGATACCTGAAACTCCTGTTATTCCCTAAATGCGCCTTGTTTATTCCGCCCCTTGTAATTTCATATGTACCCTTTTCAAACCAGATTTGTTTCTACTCTTCGACATTTGTTTAATTCCATCCTCTCCCTTCAAGGTCCAGCTCAAATTTCCCTTCTTCCTTCACAACGACTTCAGCCTTCCATGCTGCTCTCACCACAGAAGTCTCTGCTGCTACCCTTGTCCCTGACAATATATTCAGTTCACGGAGTAATCTTTTAACAACCTAAATTATTATGCGGCATTTTCCTGCTTAAAACCCTCCTATGGCTTCCTGTTTCACTTAGAATTGAATCTAAATTCAGTAACATCATCTATAAGGTTCTATATTAGTGTTTCTTACTGAATCTAGTTTGACCCCTCTGGGACATAAGGCAATGTCTTGAGGCATTTTTGGTTGGCAGAACTTGGGAGGAGATACTACTGGAAGCTACTTGGAGGAGGTCAAGGTGATGCTAAGTGTCCAGTAATTCATGGATCACCCCCAACAATAAAGAATTATCCAGCCCCAAATAGCAAAATGCTGAGGTTGAGTAACACTGTTCTATGTGTTCTAGCTCCACTGCCTTTGACCTCATGTTGAGCCAGTAATCATCTCTGCTCCAGCCTCAGTGACCTACTACCTTGTTCCTCAACATAAACTCCCTCTACCCTAGAGTCTTTATATTGGATCATACTCTGCTTGCAAAACTAATATTTAATAAATACTTACTGAATGCCTATTCTATGCTAGGCTCTATGTCCCTAGATACAATAAATAAGACAGAATACCTGCCCTGAAAGGATTTACAGATTATTGCACGACTCCAAATGCGAAAACAAATTATTTAATGAATGTGTAAAGATACAAGGAACAAAGGAAGGCAAGGTCAATTTCGATCAGAATGGTGGTGGGCTTGATGGGGGTGAGTAGGGAAAACCCTCTAAACTTTTTCAGAGCAGACACCATTATTTAGAATAATTTTCATGTGCAACATTTAAGACAAGTATTCCATACATAGCAGGGACTCAATGAATGCTCAAAAGGTTAGACATGTCCTTTAAGTTTAAAAAAGGCCTGGTTTCCTTAACTACAAACCCAGATCATGCTCTATTTTCTGAAACCAGAGATGATTTTTTAAGCTCAAGGATAAGAAGTGAAACATTATTTCCTCTTGAAATTGCATATGCTTTTCTAATACAGAACAAAAGTCATTTAGAAATAAATGCATAGTAATCAAAATCTATGAAACAAAAAGATTAGCCAAGCAGTTTGTAGTTTACATCTGGTTCATAGTCTATAACAAAGAAGGGGTCAAGGGCAGTATATACACACACTAAGACACAGAACAAACATTCATGCTCATGCTAGGAGCCTACCATAATCCAGATAATACAGTAATGTATGGGGACACTGAGAACCACGATGCAGTACCTCCCACCAAGGGGCACACAATCAGATGAGAAGACTCAGACTTGTACACAAATTACAATGTACTCTAAATAGAGACTCAAAAAAAGACTTTAAAAAATACCAAAAAACCTAAAGCATGAAGTGTTTAACCATGTCTACAGTGAACCCACAAATCTCCCTGCAGTGATGACACTTAAACAAGGCTTTAAACAATATAAACACTATGAGAACTGGAGTTGGTTTGGATGTTTGGAATGTCACCATCCATTACATTCAGTGTAACGACTCTGAGAACCATGTAGAAAAACACAATAAAATTATTCAATATATATTTATAATGTCTGCTGTATGGCAGCCATTGTGATGGGCTACAGAAAAGCTTCAAAGAGCAATAAAACATGGACAATCCTTGAAAACATTTTGGCTAGGAAAGGGAATAACTCAAAATACAAAATAACTACCATGCAAGATATCACGTGACCAGTGCCACAGAATTGTACAACTACACTATAAGAACTAAAAGAAGAGATTAATAAATTACACTTGAGGTGAAGGCTACATTGAGACGCTTTCTCATTTGGAAGATCTTGAAGGATGGGGAATATTTTGATAAGTGGCAATCATTGAGGGGTGGGGAGAAGTCCTTTCTAAGCAGGAGAAACTGTTAGATTTGAAGAGAAGTCAGCAGTTCATTTGACTAGAGCTAGTGTGCGGAGAAAACTATTTTAGGTATAACTTGAGGTCAAATCACAAAAAGTCTTAAATCTTCAGCTAAGGAAAATGGACATTCTTCAAGAGGTAAAAGTGGGCCAAAGAAGGTTTATAAATATAAGACTAACATAAAAGAACAGTACTTGAAAAAATCAATGCTTTTGGAAGGAAGGAAGAGAGACTGGTTATTAACTAATGACTAATCCATTGAAAGAGTCGAAACATGAAATAAAAGGCCTAAATAATCAAGGGTTATGGGAGTAGAAATAAAAAAAATTAAAGTAAAAAGAGGGCAAGGTAGAGATTTTGGAGTTATCCAAAGAAATTCACCCAATTAAGGCTTTTATCATAGAAGAGATCAGAAAAAATTGGTTGCTACAGCTACCTATTATCTATTTCTACATACCTATCCTAAAATTTCTCTTTCCCACACCCAATGTATAAAACTCTTCAAATCACTTTCCTTGTGAGAAGCATTCCTGGCCTTGCAGTCAAATTCAGACTATCTTCCTGCCAATGCCTCAGGGGATGACCTTGGAGAAGTCATGACTCTCTCTGAACCTGGTTTGATTTTGAGTGCTCTGCAAGGATAAAGTGGGATGTAACTAACCAAAATGATGGCTAAAAAAGAGCCAAGTGCCTTGGCATTCCTACATTAACACAGAGCTGTTCAACAGAGTGGAAAGGTGGATCCCATCCCAATGAGAGCAGTTAGCCAGCCAGAGCCACTTGACATGGTGCCAAAGCAAATGCCACCCAAAAACATGCTGCTTTTAATATCATCATGCCTCCATCTCTCTCATGTTTTGGTTTCTCTTTTAAATCAATTTCATAGCAGTTAGGGTCCTTTAAAATTATAGAAGAATCTCTACTTTTCACATTCAACAGCTCTCCTTTCCTAAGAAAATGTGAAAAGAATCATTTCCAATGTGAAATGTACACAGTATCATTTCTTGTGGAAAAAAAAAAAAACTAGACTGGCATTTTTTTTTTTCAGCAGCTATTGTTGCTCCAAGGAATGCTTTCAAATAATCAGTAATGAAAGCTCTTTTTTATATACTCAATTCTCATTTTAAAAGTAAATATTAACATATTTTTTCTTTCCTAATGTTTCATACAGGATATTGGGAACAAAACATTCCATGTTTTATCAATTCTAAATTTTCTAAATTCTGTGTACTAAATTGTATCAATGAACTCAATGAACAAAAATGAGTAGATGCTTACCACTAAAGATGAAAAACAAATATAGTCAAGTAGAGATCAACTCAATAAACAAATTTGCTTCCAAAATACTTTTGGAATTAAAATATATTAATCAACATTCATTTCCAGAATTCTTGTAAACTAGATCAAGACTGACACCTTTCCCATTATAGGATAGCTAAAAATGATAGACAAAACACAGAAAACAACTTTTAAAAATGATGACTTAACCTGAGGGGAAGTAAAGGGAATAATAGGTGGTAAAAAAAAAAAATGGTAACAAGAAAGTGTAAATCCAAAGGGTTGTGAAGCCCTGGAGACTGGGCCTGCTCTGAGAGACAAATCCAAGAGATATGGGGGAAGGGGTATTAGATGGTAGACACCTCCTCCTGCCCCCAAAATAAAACTAAGATACCCTAAACATAGCACATACAGTTGGTCAACTAGAGAGAAATATTTTTCCCCGTAGATAAAGACAGTGGGGACACATGCCTTTTCTGGTTTTACCACTGAATATAATGCCAGAAGAAAACAAAAAGAATCTCCAAGGATATTCCTGACTATAAGCCCACATTTAAATTGGGTTTGGTACTATATGGTAGTTTGAAGCTGTTATGGACACCGGAAAAGGTGTTTATATATATAAATTTTTTTATCGATAAAACTTTACACACATACAGTCCATATATAGTATACAATCAATGGATCAAATATCATCGCATAGTTGTATATTCATCACCATGATCATTTTTAGAACATTTGCATCACTCCAGAAAAACAGATTAAAATAAAAAATAAAAAACTCATACATCCTCTACTCCTAACCCCTCCCTCTCATTGACCACTAGCATTTCAGTCCACCCAATTTATTTTTCCCCTTATCCTCCCTGTTACTTATTTATTTTATATCCATATTTTTTACTCTGTCCACACTTAGGTAAAAGGAGCATCAGACACAAGGTTTTCACAACTACGCAGTCCCACTGTAAAAGCTGTATCATAACACAGCCGTCTTCAAGCATCAGGTCTAGGGGTCTCACAGCAGCTAGAGGTGGGAACCTGGAATTGTGGGGTTGTGGCCCATGCCAGACTCTGAAATCTGTTCTGCAATTGACTGTTATGCTGTGCTGTGAAATGTATTGCTTTTTTGTGTATGTGTTATTTTTTGCTAAAAGGAAGGTGAATGGTTGATTGTGATGACAAAAAAAAAACATTTATTCCTTCTACCCTCCTATATTCTGCAGCAGCTGGAAGAAAAAATCTGGAATGGTGGGATGGTGGCCCATGGAAAACTCTGGGATCTGTCCTGTGGCTGTTTGTTGAGGAGTGCTCTGAAAAATGTTGCTTTTTTCTTTCTTTGTTTTGTATTTATATTATATTATATAATTAAGAAAGGTTGAAGGAGAAAAGAACAAAGAAGAAAGGAGAAAAAAAAAGAATCAAGGCTACTGGAACACAGTTCAACAGTTTCAGGTACTTCCCCCCAGCCACTCAGTACACCATAAACTGAAAAGGAGTATCTATATAATGCATAAGAATAACCTCCAGGATAACCTCTTAGCTCTGTTTGAAATTTCTCAGCCACTGATATTTTATTTTATCTCATTTCTCTCTTCCCTCTTTTGGTCAAGAAGCCTTTCTCAGTCCTATGATTTTTTAAAAATAAAAAAAATAATTTTAAGTAGACTTAGCCTATCCTTTGCAAGAATAAGTTTCATAGGGGTAAACCCCAAGATCGAGAACTCAATCTATTGATTTGGCTGTCTTGCTACTTGCAAGAATATCAGAAGTTCTCCTAAAGGGGAAATTGAATATTTCCTTTCTTCCCAGTTCCCTAAGGGGACTTTGCCCAAATTACTCTGGGATATTTTGGGGTATCACACTAACCTGGGCAAACCAACAAGAATTCACGCCCTATTCAAGATTCCACGTACTGTGGTGTTCAACTATGATGCACTATCCAAAATATAAATATAAATTTTGCACCAAATAAACATCTCTCCCTTTGTCTCACACAGAAGTTGAAGTTTTAAAATATGGACATCATCTTTTACCCTGTATTCTGATCTACCCCAGTCCTATCCAGATTAGCTTCATTCATATTCTATCGAAGTTTGATGCTTTTTTCAACTTTTTTGAATAGCTCCTGTATGGCCATGTTCTTTTCATCTGTTTCTGTGGGTGCAGACTTATTATAAATGGAAATTTTTTATTACATTACTTCAATTGAGATGTGACCTGACTCCTTCAAGGTGGATCATAACCCCCTTACTGGAGACCTTTAAAAAGAGATGAAACCAAGAGAGACAGAGCTCAGAGAAGCCCCAGAGAAGCTGAGAATAGTCCACCAAAGGCAGAAATTGAAAGCAACGCAACTGGGGAAAGAAGGACCAGCAAATGTTGTCATGTGCCTTCTCATGCGACAGAGGTGTCCCGCTGCTGGTGGCCTGTCTTCAGAGTCCAGGTATCATCCCCTTGATGCCTTAATTAGCATATTTTAAGGGCTGTAAAACTGTAAATTGTAAATCAATAAATCCTCATTGTAAAAGCCAACCCATTTCTAGTATATTGAATTCTGGCCGTTTCAGCAAACTGAAATAAACTGTAATTCACATTTTTATGTAGCCCAAGAAACCCCAAACCAAAAATGTAGCTTAAAGTGGTCCTGACTTCCTGATGGAAGATCACAATACCACCTCAGAATTAGTCTTTCCCACCACCCGGTGGGGGGAAAAAATCAAACCTATACCTAATCAAGATTCTAGATCTACTGAAGAATTAGAAATTCTTCAGCACAAATGTGGTAGTTTTTATCTTTCAAATATGGCTGGAAAAATATACTTTATCCTACATATTATTTACAATGGGACCTTAATGCCCCCATGAAAAGGTGAAGCCCTTTATTGAGGCTGACGCTGGAACTACTTTGACCATTTGACTATGTCAGGAAAAAATATATAGCTGTGCAAATTGCAACTGTAACCATTTACTGGTTTAGCATCTTCTATTTCTTAACACTTCAGCTGCCATGCAATGTGCAAATAACTTCAGATCACCATGTTATGAGAAGCCAAACCATATGGAAAAGTCTGTGAGAATGAAATGTCATGTGGAGAAAGAGATAGGGACAAGAAAGGGACACAGAGAAAGAGAGATAGACGTGTGAGTGATGAAGCCATTTTGGACATCCAGCCCAGTTGAGCCTTCAGATGACATCAGCCCAAGAGCTATCTGAATGCAACTGCAAAAGAGACTTCAATCAAACTTTTTTGTTGCTCAGATGTAACTGTTTTCTCTCTAAGCCCAACTCTGCAAGTAAAATCATTATATGCTCCCTCCTACGTGGGACATGACATCCAGGGGTATAAGTCTCGCTGGCAATGTGGGACATGACTCCCAGGGATTAGGTTGGCCCTGACACCGTGGGATCGAAAATGCCATCCTGACTAAAATGGAGAAAAGATATGTAAAAAAATAAGGTATCAGTGGCTAACAGATTTCAAATTAAATTGAGAGGATACTCAGGAGGTTACCCTTATGCAACCTTCAGCTACATATTGCTATTTGCAATGATATGCCTAGCTCCAACAAACACTATTCCTGTAAACCCTAAAGAATACCCAGGGCTCTAAATGAGACTCTATAAAAGTTTCACTCACTAAGTTTATTTTTCAGAAACTTAAAAACTCCAGAGAGTTCTTAGGCCAGATAAACCCTGAAACCCATACTTATCAGTCTCTCCAAGAGCATTAACCAGTTCTATTCCCCTACCCCATAATGTTGACACTGCTTTCCAACATGAAGAAGTTAGAATGATCATTGCCCAAATATCCCTAAAGATTTGGAGAAGGATCAAAGGAGAAGGAGGAGTCATAACAGAGAAGATAGGATTTAACAAATGAGTAAGACTCGAATCATTACATTGATATTTCTTTTTAGTCCCCAGTGTCTTAGAACAGCTAGAAAGAAATACCTGAAATGGTGGAGCTGTAACCCATACTATACTTTGAAATTTTTTTCTATAACTACTGGTTAAAATGTACTTTGAAATTTATCACTTTACACATATATGTAGGTATGTGTATGTATGTATGTATATATATATATATATATATAGAGAGAGAGAGAGAGAGAGAGAGAGAGAGAGATAAACATACATATGTATTTCACAATAAAAAAAATGTTAAACAAAAGAGACCTCAATCAAGAACTGTTCTTGAGCCCAATCAACCCAAAGAACCATGGGAGATCATAATAAATAGTTATTTTCAGCCAGGTGGTTTGTTATACAGCAAAAGACAAGAACAAGAACAAACAATCTGGCATCCTCATCTAAAAAACACACAAACCAAACTGATGGATGGGAAAATGTATAGATTAAAATAAATTTAAACACTGTATCCACCAGCCATAATGTGTGAATTTCATTCAGATTTTGATTTAATCAAAGATTGTTTTGATTAGTTTATTAGAATTTTAGAAGTTGATTATAGAGAACTTCCAGGGAAGATGGCAGAGGAGGGAGCTCCAAAACAACTATTAAACAGACTGGAACTTCTGAAACAATTAGTTTGAAACTCTAGAGGTCAGAAGAACACTGTACTGCTCCTAGGGAAAAGGAAAAGGCAGATAAATTATGATTAGAAAATAGCAAATTGCTCTCTCCATGTGGCAGCTATTGGCACCAATCTCCCACTTTCACAAGAGGCGGCTGCAGGGTCCAGTCATTGGCTAGTTCAGATAACAAAAAGAAACACAAAAATCTTCTTCCCCAAGAACAGGGATAGGTATTCCAATCACTCATCATGGCTTTTGATTAGTAAATTCAGATTGCTGGTTCCTGGCTCTGAGGAACTAGTACCAGACAAAGGTAGCAGCAGTGATTGTTTCAACCCTCCCTGGATGGAGCACAGGCTGTGGAGATTTAAAGACACAGGAAAGGACTGAGGAAGACAGTTAGCTGAAGGGTTGCAGTTGGCTAGCAAGCTATGAAAGTTCAACTTCTGGGAGCCATTGGAGAAACTTTTGGAGCCCTTCCTGACCCACACCCAAGGGCGCTATGGAGCCAAACTGTACCCCCTTTCTGGGCCCCTGGCCCTGTTTTGTTGAGAAAGACTGACTTGAGAAAGTCCTCTCTGGGATGACCCTTCTCCCAGAAGCAACCATATTTCTCTAATCCAATCTTGTGGGGGCAGACCTACTGTTGGGTGGGACCTTTTGATTAAGTGTTTTCCATAAGGATGTGACCCTGCCCATGCAAGGCTTAGAAGAGCATGGCTTTTGGGGGGTACATAACAGTTTTAAACTAGCACAGCACTAAATACGGTACATCACACAAAAACAAATAAATATAAAAATAGGCTTTAACAGAAGTAAAGGACAAAAAGTTATAACACTTAGAAAGGGTACATAGCAAAATGATAGAAAAAAGTCCTGTGTTACAGCAGTGACTTTAAATGTTAATGTTAATGTAGGGAACAATATGGTAACATAGGGAAGTCAGACTTTATTTAGACTGCTAGAGCAGATAGCAAATAGCCAGGAAATGTCTGGAACAACTCTTTTGGGGTTATCACAACCAGACATATATCAAAAACTGGTCTGGAATGAGTGGAAGGGCTAAGATCACAGCATAGAACTGTTTAAGTAAAGTACCTGAACTTCAGAGGTACCTGTTCCCCACTGGCACAGCAGGCGGTTAGAGGTGATTACCAGTGGGTAAAAGAAGCAGAATCTACTAGGAGTAAGGGAAAGTTGCTCAACCAATCTCCAATTGTGGTGGGTTTTTTTTTTTTTTTTTTGGTATGTTGTATGGTGGTGTCACATTTCATTCTTTTTCCCTGTCAGTATCCAGTTATTGCAATACCGTTTGCTGAATTTTTGTTTGGTCGGTTTTTGTTTGTTTGTTTGTTTCCTTGTTCGTTTATTTTGTGGGGGAAGTGCATGGGCAGGGAATCAAACCTGAGCCTCCTGCATGGCAGGCAAGACTTTTACCACTGAACTACCCTTGCACCCCCAACTGCGGTTTTAATTAACACATTTGAACTACTGGACACAAACTCTGAGTACAGATAAATACAGAGAAAGCAGGAAAGACCTCTCTGCCTGAGATCTCTTCTGACAGAGGAGACTGGGCTGACAAAGAAAAAAGAACAAAATCAAAATAGAGCCTTTTGAAGTTGGCTGAGCTCAAAATACTGGAAAAGGGCTATGCCCTTTTATAAAGCTGGGCACCAATTCTGGCTCTTGACTGGCAAACCTTCAGGGCAGAGGATTGGCACTGAAAAGGGATTTTGTTTTATTTTTCTCCTTTCAGTATTCCTTTTTTAAAACTTATTTAAAATTTTCTAAGAAACTCCTTAGAGAAAATGCTCATTAGGCATTTTTAATTGATGGAGTTAGGATAGGTCTGAGAATCAAAGTAACAAGTCAAGAGAAAGAGATAATTTCCTAAAAGGTGAAACTTATCCAAGGAAAGGGGGGCAAGACTCAGCTCAAGTGGAGCCTCTCCCTCAGAAACAGGTTAAGCTTACCTTACACCTTGGTATCTCTCTCAACAATACCCCTGGTAGGCTGAGAATGAAATGCTCCATATCACTTTAAGTCACTGGGGAGCTGTGGGCTGACAAACAGCACTGGCTGGGGAGACAGGAAAAGCACAGCGTCTAGAAGCACCACAGGCAAGTCAGACAACCTGCTGTGACTCATCCTCAGGGAAATCTGACACTGATGACGCCCTCCTCTGAGACATGGGTATGCCTTGTCTGAGAAAATCCGATGGGGTGGATCATATTTGGGGAGACCCTCCCCAAAAAATGATTCCATGTAGGCAGAGTAAGAACTAGGAAAAAAGAGTTTAAAATTTTTGAACAGTCTGAACAGTTAAATAGAAGGCATGCTAGTGGCCTATAATAACTTGAACTGGACACCAAAAAACAAATAGCGAACAAAACCAACTGTGCCAGTTTGAAGTATTATGTACAACAGAAAAGCCATGTTTTAATCCTGATTCAATCTTGTGGGGGCAGTTATTTCTTTTAATCCTGATTCAATACTGTAGGTAGAAAATTTTTATTAGATTTTCTCCACAGAGATGTGGCATACCCAATTGTGGGTGTGACCTTTTGATTAGATGGAGATGTGACTCCACTCATTCTAGGTGGGTCTTGATTAGTTTACTGGAGTTCTTTGAAAGAGGGAACATTTTGGAGACAGCAGAGCTGACAGAGAGAGCAGATATAGATGCATGGCAAACAGCTGCTTCAGAAAACAGAGATACAGATGTTTAGAGATATTTGGAGCCCAGCAGATGTTGCCATGTGCCTTCCCATGAAATGTTAAGCAAGCCATAACTTGGAGAGAGCCAAGGGAAGCCAAGATCTGAAAACCAGCCCAGGAGAGGCAAAGTGAGGAAGTCTCACAGGAACAGAGAAGGCCAGGAGCAAGGGATCAGCAGATGATACCCACATGAATTCCCAGCTGACAGAGGTGGTCCAGATGCATTGGCATTTCTTGAATTAAGGTATCTTTTCCTGCATGCCTTAGTTTGGACATTTTCATAGGCTTAGAACTATAAACTTGCAAGTTATTAAATTCCTTTTTTAAAAGCCATTCAATTGCTAGTAGTTGCATTCTGGCAGCTTACAAACTAAAACACCAACCAACAGGAAAACCTTAGGTAAGAGAGAAAACAACCTCTAGACAACTAATCAAGGAAATCAGTACCTAACCCAATAACAACAAACTTACAAGCTATATTAGCAAAAATTGAATATATGGAACAAACTAACACTTCAAATGACATACAGGAGTTGAAACAATTAATATTCAATCAAACATACTAACTCAAGTCAAAAATCAAATTAACAAGTTGAGGGCAGATATAGCCAAAGAGAAGAAATATATAAAGAAGACATTGGGTGACCATAAAGAAGAACACAAGAGCTTGAAAAAATGAATGGCAGAACTTATGGGAATGAAAGGCACAATAAAAGAGATGAAAAACACAATGGAGACTTACAACAGAAGATTTGAAAAGGCAGAAAAAAGGATTAGTTCTAAAGGACAAGACATCTGAAATCCTACACACAAAAGAACAGGTAAGGGAAAGAATTGAAAAACAGGAGCACAGTCTCAAGAAATTAAATGACAACATGAAGTGTGTGAATATACCTGTTATGGTGTCCCAGAAGGAAAAGAGAAGGGAAAAGAGGCAAAAATAATAATGGAGAAGATTATCACTGAAAACTTCCCATCTCTTATGAAAGACACAAAAATACAACTCCACGAAGTGCAGCATATGCCAAACAGAACAGACCTGCACAGACCTACTCCAAGACACTTACAAATCAGACTGACAAATGTCAAAGAGAAAATTCTAAAAGCAGCAAGAGAAAAGCAAACTATCACATACAAGAGAAGCTTGATAAAATTATGTGTGTATTTCTAACAGAAACCGTGGAGGCAAGAAAGCAGTGGTATGATATCTTCAAGATACTGCAAGAAAAATAATGCAAATGAAGAATTCTATACCCAGTAAAATTGTCCTTCAAAAATGAAGGAGAATTTAAAATATTTTCAGACTGTCACTGAGAGAGTTTGCGAATAAGAGACTGGCCCTACTAGAAACACTAAATGGATTGCTAAAGGGAATACTACAGGCAGATAGAAAAAGACTGAGAAACGGGTGTGTAGAAGTGTATAGAAATGAAGACTATCAGTAAAGGTAAAAAGAGAGAGGAAAAAAAAAGATGTGACACATGAAATCCAAAAGATAATATAGTAGAAGAAAGTACTGCCTTTAGAGTAATAATATTACATGTAAATGGATTAAACTCTCCAATCAAAAGACATAGACTGGCAGAATGGATTAAAAACAGGATCCATCTATGGTATCTACAAGAGACTCACTTTAGACCCAGGACAAAAAGGTATTTCAGGCAACCAAGAACCAGAAAAGAGCTGGGTAGCTAAACTAATACTTGATAAATTAGACTTCAAATGCAAAACAATTAAAAGAGACAAAGAAGGACACTATGTATTAATAAAATGAATAATTCATCAAGAAGACAAAATAATCATAAATACTTATACACAGAGGCAGAGTGCCTCAAAATACATGAGGCACACACTGAAAAAATAGAAGAGAAAAGTAGACCACTCTAGAATAAAAGTTGGAAACTTAAATATACCACTGCTATCAATGGACATCTAGACAGAGGATGAACAAGGAAACAGAGATTTTGTACTTATTAGAAAACCATGAACAACCAACATCGACTCAAGAAAGAAACAGAACAACTCAACAAACCAATCACAAGTTAAGAGATTGAATTAGTCATCAAGACACTCACGAAAAAGAAAAGTCCAGGACTAGATGGTTTCATATCGAATTCTATCAAGCATTCAAAAAGAATTAGTACCAATTCTGCTCAAACTCTTCAAAAAAATTTAGTTAGGAAAGCTACCTAACTCATTCTATGAAGCCAACATTAGCCTAATACCAAAGCCAGACAAAGATACCACAACAACAGAAAATTACAGACCAATCTCTTTAATGAATAGAGATGCAGAAGTCCTCAATAAAATAATTGCAAATCAAATCCAGCAGCACATTAAAAGAATTATACACCATAACCAAGTGGGATTTATTCCAGGTAAGCAAACTTGGTTCAAAACAGGAAAATCAATTAATGAAATACACCACATCAATCAATTAAAGAGGAAAAAACATATGATCATCTTAATTGATGCAGAAAAAGCATATGACAACATCTTTCTTGATAAAAACACTTCAAAGGATAGGAATAGAAGGGAAATTCCTTAAGATGATAAAAGGAATATATGAAAAACCCACAGCTAACATCATAAGTTCAGAAATAAGAAAAGGGTGTACACTGTCACCATTGTTATTCAACATTGTGCTGGAAGTTCTAGCTGGAGCAGTTAAACAAGAAAAAGAAATACAGGGCTTCCAAATAGGAAAGGAAGAAGTAAAACTATCACCATTTGCAGATGGCATGATACTGTATGCTGAAAATCCCAAAAATCTACAGTGGAGCTTCTAGAGCTAATAAATGAGTGCAACAAAGTGGCAGGGTACATGATCAACACCCCAAAATCAGTACTGTTTCTATTGAGAAATCGAGAAAAAACTTCATTTAAATAGCAATCAAAAGAATAAAATATTTAGGAATCAATTTAACCAAGGCCACAAAAGACCTATACACATAAAACTACAAGAAGTTGCTAAAAGAAGTTGCTAATTAAGCAGACCCAAATATATGTAAGGATGTACTGTGTTCATGGATTGGAAGACTAAACACAGTTAAGACATAGATTCGACCCAAATTAATTTATAGATTCAATGCAATACCAATTCAAATCCCAACAACTTACTTTGCAAAAACAGAAAACCCAATAACGAAACTTATCTGGGAAGGACAGGGTGGCCCAAATAGCTAAAAATATCTTGAAAAGAGGAATGAAGTGGGAAGCCTCACACTACCTGGCTTTAAAGCACAGTACAAAGCTACAGTGGCCAAACCAACATGGTACTGGCATAGAGATAGATATACTGACCAATGGAATCAAATTGAGCATTCAGAAATAGACCTTCTAATTTACAGACAGCTGATCCTTGATAAGGGGCCAAGCCAACTCAACTGAGACAGAGCAGAGTCTTCAATAAATGGTGTTTGGAAAATTGAATACCCATATCCAAAAGAATGAAAGAGGACCTATATCTCACAACTAACACAAACATCAACTCAAAATGGATCAAAGACCGAAATGTTAGAGCTAAGACCATAAAAGTTTTAGAAGAAAATGTAGGAAAATATCTTATAAATCTAGTGGTAGGAGGTGGTTTCCTAAACCTTACATCCAAAGTGCAAGAAATGAGAAAAGAAATAGAGAAATGGGATTTCCTCAAATTTAAACACTTTTGTGCATTACACTGTCAGGAAAGTTAAAATGTAGCCTTACACAGTGGGAGACAATATTTAGAAACTACATATCAGATAAGGGTTTAGTACGCAGAATATATAAAGAGATTCTTCAACTCAACAAGAAAAAGACAAACAACCCACTCAAAAAAAAAATGGGCAAAAAGATGTGGTCAGACACTTTTCAGAAGAGGAAATATAAATGGCTCAAAAACATGTGAAAAGACAGGCCAGAGGCTGCTTAGAGGCCAGCCGTCAGCGCGGCTGTGGGGAGGGGGAAGGGACGAGTTTCCCGACCTAAAGGTAACTGCTCAGTTACCCGCGCACCGCGCCGCCCCTGCCCTGCCACCCAAGGAGCCCATACCCACCTCTGTTGCCTCACCGCGTGTACCTGTGAGATGGAGCACAGGGAGCACCTGTTCGCTACCGGGTTTCCTCGGCGGGAGCCTCTCGGGCATATTGGGAATGAAAGTGAAGAATGTGGCAGAGTCTTTACCCTGTCACTGCTTTAGGGTTTGGGAGATAAGAGGGTGACACAAGACCTACAGAAATGGTTGCCTGTGCCATGGCTATGAATAGTGTTAGATCGCCTGCTGGTGTTTTAAGAAAGCCAGATGCCTGGATTTGACTCTGGGAAGAATTCCGAGGTATTCCTTCATACAAATTCTGTGCTACCTGGAATCGATACTTACATTTTCAGAGTGCCAGGTTAAATGCATCGAATTATAAAACACTTCTCCATAATATTTTCTCACTGAGATTCACAGGGCTTTTGATAGCACCAGAATATATTTTTCCACTTTCCATAAGACTGAAAAGTAATATGAGCTCTAAAAAGTCCACTAAAAAAACTCTGCACAAAGTAAAAAGTGAAGATGACTCAGATGAAGAAAGGGATCCTGATGAGATGAGCGAGCAGGAAGAGGAGCTCAAGAATGATCCCAGAGATGACTATAAGGACCTAGAAAGAGCAGTGCAATCTTTGTGGTATGATGTTATCCTGAAGATGGGTCTGGAGGTTGGAAGAAATAAAGTGAAAGATGCATTCTACAAAGGTGAACTCAGGCTGAATGAGGAAAAATTACGGAAGAAAAGCAGAACGGTGAAAATGGGAGATGCATTAGATCTTCTCATTGGGTAGATAAAGAAGCAGAAACAGAGACAGTGATGCGAAGCCTCCTGAAAAAAAAAGTGTTTGAAGAGAAGATGGAAAGTGAAAAATACAGTGGTGTTTTGGCAGAGGAAGAAGTTAAAGTTGCCTAAGAAGAGTGTGTTCAAATAAACAGATTGTTTTGTAGGGATTGCTTTCTAGTGGTGTGAAGGAGGGACCAGCTTAAAATGAGGACATTTTTATTAAAATAATTTCTCTTACCATTTGAAAGAAAAAAATAAAAACATATGAAGAGATGTTCAACTTCACTAGCTATTAGGTAAATGTAAATCAAAACGACAATATCATCTCATACCCACTAGAGTGGCCATTATTAAAAATAAAAACAGAAAACTGCAAGTGCTGGAGAAGATGTGGAGAAAAAGGTACACTTATCCACTGTTGGTGGGGATGTAGAATGGTGCAACTGCTCTGGAAGACAGTTTGGTGGTTCCTCAGGAAATTAAGTATAGAACTGCTGTATGCTTCAGCAATCTCATTTTTAACTATATATTTGGAGGAATTGAAGGCAAAGACACAAACAATCATTTGCACACTGATGCTTATAGTGGCATTATTCATAATTGCCAAGAGATGGAAACACCCAAAATATCAATCAATGGACAAGTGGCTAAACAAACTGTGGTATAGACATACAATGGATTATTAAACAGCTGTAACACAGAATGAAGTCATGAAGCGTGTAACAATGTGGATGACTCTTGAGGACATTAGTGAAATTAACCAGAAACAAAATGTCAAATACTGTATGGTATGGTCTCACTGATATGAACTAACATTAATGAGTGAACTTTGAGAATTAAAGTTAAGAACACAGACTATCAGGAGATAAAAAGAGAGTACAGACTGGGCATTTGATGCTGAAACAGTACAAAATATTCAAAAGGACTGATTGTAAAATGACAATATCATCTCATACCCACTAGAGTGGCCATTATTAAAAATAAAAACAGAAAACTGCAAGTGCTGGAGAAGATGTGGAGAAAAAGGTACACTTATCCACTGTTGGTGGGGATGTAGAATGGTGCAACTGCTCTGGAAGACAGTTTGGTGGTTCCTCAGGAAATTAAGTATAGAACTGTTGTATGCTTCAGCAATCTCATTTTTAACTATATATTTGGAGGAATTGAAGGAATTTTAACTATATATTTGGAGGATTGTAAAGATCCAGAAATGGGTTGTACAATACTACCTGAAGGTAGCACAATAATGTAAATGCACCAAACAAAGCTGACTATGAGTATGGTTAAGGGAGGAGGGCTGGGGGCATGTATGACACAAGACATAAAGACGGATGATAAAGATTTGGTTGGTATAACTTAGTGATACCTTGACTGAACAACGATGGTGAACAAATGTACAAATACATGAATATGTTTTCATAAGGGAGAACAAATGAATGTCAACATTCCAAGATACTGAAAATTGGATGGTATATGGGGAAAAAAATACAATCAATGCAAACTAGGGTCTATAGTTAACAGTAATATTGG
This sequence comes from Tamandua tetradactyla, assembly GCF_023851605.1. NCBI lineage: Eukaryota > Metazoa > Chordata > Mammalia > Pilosa > Myrmecophagidae > Tamandua > Tamandua tetradactyla. Next base: position 72,578,737 of record NC_135345.1, on the reverse strand, counting down.
AATGAGCTTTCATTGAATATAACAAAGGTAATATGCCAAAACCAAATGTCAACGCATGCGGGATATGGGGGGATGGGCATGGGATTCTTTGTGGAAGAAATGGAAATGTCCTCATATAGACTGTGATGATGAAGGGATAGCTATATGATTATACTGGTAACCACTGATTTTTTACTTAGGTCCAATTCTATGATGTGCAAATAAAACTTTAAAAATGAACAAAGAGATACAAGTGCTGGGGAAAATGTGGAGTGAGAGATGTACCTATTCACTGTTGGTAAGGAAGTAAAGTGATGCAGCCCTTCTTGAGAACAGTGAAGTGGCTCCACAGGAAGCTAAGGGATGGGTTACTACATTGTCCTGCAACCCCCTAGTTAGGTGTATACGTGGAGGGACATGAATGGAATTTGCACACTGGTGTATAAGGTGGCATTGTTCGTGATTTGCAAAGGATGGAGGTGGTCTAAGAATAGATCAACTGAGGAATAGAATGGGGAACTGAGGTACATACATAAAACGGACTATAGTGGCTGCAAGTAGGAATGAAGATGTGAGGCACGCAATGAGATAAATGAACATTGAGGACAGTATGTCAAGTGAAAATAAGCCAGAAACAAAAAGACAAACATTAAACACCTCATTAATATGGACTAACTATAATTTGCAAACTCTGACAACTGAATTTGAGAACACAAATTATCAGGTTAAGGCCTATAAGAGTTCCTAGATTATCAGCTTTTACAGCAATCACATCCATTCCAGAGTTATAAATGTTATTTCTAAATTCTGAGACACTGGTCTCTTTGTGTATAACTTGGTCATTTCCTGGAACATTGGGTATTTGTGTGACATCTGAGACCTAGAGCTAGAGTTCAGCTGTGGAAGTCAGCATTATCCCATCCAGCACTGTAAAAGTATTCAGACTTCAATTAGAGATATGAATGAAGCTGATCTGGGTAGTACTAAGGTAAATCAGACTAAAAGTAAAAGATGATATTGACGGTATCTTAAAAGTTCAACTTGGTGAGACCAAAGGAAGAGATGTTTATTTGGTGCAAAATTTATATTTGTAGTAGCACACTATTGAATTTAACTTGTATGATCAACTTATTCGAACACCATAATTACATGGAACTTTGAAGAGGGGGTGAGATCTTGTTGGTTTGTACAGGTTGGTGTGCTGCCCTGATATATCCAAGAGTAAGTTGGCCAGAAGATGAAAAACTATTTGCAAAGACCCCTTGAGGCACTGGGGAAAAAGGTGGAAATATTAAACTACCAAGACCTGATATTCTTGCAAGCATTGGGGATGGGCAATTTAGTGGGCCAGGCCCTCAATTTGGGGGCTTGCCCTTAATAAACTAATCCTGCAGAGGAGAAACTAAGCCTACTTATGATTATGCCTAAGAGTCACCCCCAGAGAACCTCTTCTGCTGCTCGTATGTGGCCACTCTCTCTAAGCCAAATCCACAGGTGAACCTACTGCCCTCCCCACTATGTAGAATATGGCTTTCAAGGGTGTAAACTTCCCTGCTTATGTAGGATATAACTCCTGGGGATGAGCCTAGATCTGGCAATGTGGAAGAGTGAAAGCCTTCTTGATGGAAAAGGGGAAGAGAAATGAAAGAAAATAAAGTTTCAGTAGCTGAGAGATTTCAAATAGAGTCGAGAGATCATTCTGGAGGTAATTTATGCAATATATAGATATCTCTTTTAAGTTGTGGTGTATTGAAGTAGCTAGAGGAAAATACCTGAAACTGTTGAGCTGTAACCCAATAGCTTTGATTCTTAAAGATGACTGCATAACTCTAGAGCTTTTAAGGTGTGTCTGTATGATTGTAAAAACCATGTAACTAACAATTCCTTTATCTAGTGTATTGACAGATGTGTAAAAATAAAAAGACAAAAAAAATAAACAATGGGGGTATGTTCTTTTTTACTTTTATTTTTATATTTTTCTTATTTGTATCTTTTTTAATTAAAAAAATTGGAATAATGAAAATATTCAAAAACAGGTTGTGATCATGAGTACATAGCTATACGATGATACTGTGAAACAATGATTATACACTTTGGATGATTATATGGTATGTGAATATATAATACACCTTAGTAAAAAGAAATAAAAAGGAATAGGAAGGGGCTGGAGATCAACAGAACCCAGAAATCCTGGAGAAGCCACTATGTGCATTGCCAAGTGACAAAAAAGACATGGACCAAGGATTGCTGGCAGCCAGTCCCTGAACAGTAATCTGGGAGAAAATATCACCTTGATGATAATCTTGGTTTTGTACTTCTCCTAGATTCAAAACCATAAGCCAATAAATTCCTGTTGTTTAAGTAAAAAGGAAAACTGTAAAAGTGGAGTAAAAAGGAAAACTGTAAGTGGATTAAACTCTTCAGTCAAAAGGCAGAGATTGGTAGAATATATAGAAAAGCATGACCCAACTATATACTGTCTGCAAGAGACCCACCTTAAAGTCAAAGATACAAGTAGGCTGAGGGTAAAAGGATGGAAAAATATACACATGGAAGTAGTAACAAAAAAGAGAGCTGGGGTGGCTATACTAGTATCAGATAAAGTAGACTTTAAATAAAAAACTTTTAAAAGGGACAAAGATAGTATTCATACACTGATAAAGAGTACAATTCAACAAGAAGATCTAACAATTGGCAATGCACATGGTGGCTTCTCCTGGCTAAAGCTATTGGAATGCAAAATATCCAAAATGGATTGGCATTTATAAAGGGGATTTATTAAGTTATAAGTTTACAGTTCTAAGGACTTAAAAATGTCCAAATTAATGTATCCAGAGAAAGATACCTTGATTCCAAAGAAAGGCCAATGTCTGTCACATAGGAAGGCACATGGCTGGCATCTGCTAATCCTTGTTCCCTGTTCCACTGTTTCCAGCTTCTGATGACAGTGGCTTCCTCTCTAAGCATCTGTGGGCCTTCATTAGATTTTCTGGGGGAAAATTCTGGGTTCTGACTTGCCTAGCATCTCATGGGAAGGCACATGTGACATCTGCTGGGCTCTATATTTCCAAACATCCATGTCTAGGCATCTGCTCTCTCTGTCAGAACTCTAAGTACCTCCAAATATCTGCATCTCTGTTGGCTCTGAAGCAACTGTCCAGCTTCTGTTGGCTCTCTCAGCTCCTGGTGTCTCCTGGGGCTTCTGCATTTCCAAGCATTCATGTCTGCATCTGCATCTGATGTTTCTCAAAAAATGTTTCCCCTTTTAAAGGACTGTAGTAAACTAATCAAGATCTACCCTGAATGGGCAGAGTCACATCTCCATCTAATCAAAAGGCTACACCCACAATTCGGTGTGTCATATCTGCATGGAAGTAATCTAATCAAAAGGTCACACCCATAATTGAGTGGTCAATCCCCATGGAAACAACCTAATCAAAGTTTTCCACCCTTAACAACAGGTCTGGTCCCACAAGATTGGATCAGGAGTAAAACATGGCTTTTCTGGAGTACTTTATAGTTTCAGAATCAGCACAGAAAGGATGCGGAGAAACAGGAACATGCATTCATTGCTTGTGGCGATGTGAAATGGTGCAGCTGCTGTAGAAGAGTTTGGTAGTTCCTTAGAAAGCTAAGTAGAGAACTACCATATGGGCCACCAACCCTACTAGCAGGTATATACCCCAAAGAACCGAAAGCAGGGACTTGAATGGATATTTGCACACTGATGTTCATAGCAGCTTTATTCACAATTGTCAAAAGACAGAAGCAATCCAAGCGTTCATCAACTGATGAATGAATAAACAAAAATGTGGGATATACACATGATGGAAGAATTGTCCATGATGTGTTAGAGACTGAAGAGCCAAAGACTCAAAATAAAAAGGAATGAAGTTCTGATACATCTGACAACATGGATGAACTTGAAGACTGAAATAAGCCAGACACAAAAGGACAAATATTATATGATCTCACTGTTTTGAAACATTTAGAATTAGGAAACTCATCAAGTCAGAATCTAGGACATAGTTTATCTGAGATGGGGTTGGGTTAGGGAATGGGAAGTTAAGGCTTAAAATGTACGGGGTTCTTATTTGCCATGATGGAAACGTTTTGGTAATGGATGGTGGTGATGGTAGCACAACATCGTGCACACAATTAACAGCACTGATATATATATATCAGTGAATGTGATCAAAAGGGGAAATGTTCAATTGTATAAATGATAAAAGAATAAAGATTTAAAGAAAAGTCCATGGGAATACACTACATGGACAGTGAGCCCTAAGTTAAACTATGTTCTTTAGTCTACAATTATAAAAATGTGCTACCATAAATTGTAACTAATCGTCCACACCAATGCAAGACGTTAGTGATGTAGTGGTATATGGGAAATCTATATTTTATTCATGATTTTTCTTAACACCACAACTTCTCCAATAAAAAAAAAGTTGATTATACTTATGACACATTTGTAAATTTAAATATTTACTGGATATTTGATGATATTAAGGAACGTTACTTTAAAAAATTTATGTTGGTGGTATGCCAGTTATTTAAAAAGAGACCTCATCTTTAAAAATACATAGTCTAGAAAATTTATGGATAAAATGGAAGCAGTCAAGACTTACCTCAAAATATTATGGAAAGGGGCAGAGATCGGGGGGGTTAGATGACATAAGATTGGCCATGAGATGAGAATTACTGAATCTGTATAATGAGTGTCTGCAGTTATAACCTTCTGTCTTCTTCTGTGTCTGTTTAAAATTCTCCATAATAAAAAGACTTTATACAGGAATAAATAAAAATGAATGAGTGTTCCTGGGTTGAAGGGCTTTTATACACCTCGAAAAAGCAAATAAAATCTTTGAAAAGCTATATTTTAAACAGTCTCTAAAACATTTGCTCAGGAATATTAGCTCACAATTTCTTTATAAAAAGGACCAAGTATATGAGGAAGAAAGACACTAAGAGTATAATTCAGGCAAGGAAACAAAGTTTACTATCAGACCTGCAAAGACAGAAGATACATAAAATAATAAGTAAAAGAGGGAATGAAATAATAAAAAGCAGACACTGACTCAAAATTGAACAGGAAGATTCAGGAAAGGACAACACAATTTCTAAAAATAAAAGGTATAACAATTGAAATGAAAAAGTCAATGGATTGAGTAGTATGTCAGTCTGAATCTGTGGTGTACCCTAGAAAAGCCATGCCCTTTAATCCTCATTCAATATTGCTGGGTGGGGCCTTTTTGATTATCCATGGAGATGTGATCCACCGAATTGTGGATGGTAACTTCTGATTAGATGGTTTCCATGGAGATATGTCTCCACCCATTCAAGGAAGGGTTGCTTACTGGAGCCCTTTAAGAGGGAAGCATTTTGGAAAGAGCCATGAGAGCCTACATAGCCAGATACCTTTAGAGATGAAGAAGGAAAATTCCTCTGGGGGAGCTTCAGGAAACAAAAAGCTGAGAGGGAAAGCTAGCAGACTTCACCATGTGCCTTTCCAGCTAAGAGAGAAACACCGAACTTCATCGGCCTTTCTTGAATGAAGATAACCTCTTGCTGGTGCCTTAATTTGGACATTTTCACAGCCTTAGAACTGTAAATCTGCAACTTAATAAATTCCACTTTTTAAAAGCCATTCTGTTTCTGGTATATCACATTCTGGCAGCTTGCAAACTAGAACAAATAGGTAGCAGAATAGAACTAATAGAAGAAATAATAAGTGAAGAGAAAGAATTAAGGAAACTATCCAAAATATAACCTAGAGAGGCAAGGGATGGAAAATATACAAATAAGTTAGCAGAAATGGAGCACAAGATAGGAATGTATACTAAATTCCACTTGGAATTCCAGAAGGATGTACTAGAGACTGAAAAAGCCAAAGACTCAAAATTTCCATAACTGATAAAATACACTAATTCTTGGGTTTAAGAAGCCCTACGAAATCTAATATATAATAAAGAAGAATTCATGCCTATACAAATTTTAGTGAAACTGTAAAATAAAGACAAAAAAAGATCATAAAACACTCAAAAGCAAAAGCCAGATTACTTAAAAAACTTATAAGTAATAACTTATAAAAACTTATAAAAACAGTAATCTGAAACAGTGAAAAAATAGCTTCTAAGTGCTGAAATAAAGTAGCTTTCAACCAAAAATCATATATCAAGAGAAACTAACTTTTAGTATTAAGGTCAAAGACCGACACTTTCAGGTGTATACAAATGAAAGAGTTTACCACCCAAAGATCCTCACTTTAGGAATTTGAAAAGCAGAGCTTCACCAACAAGCTACATCACATGGATTACAGTTCCATAGGTCAATCACCTCAACCTATGAACAGCCGAGGAGCAAGGGAGGATGCATAAGATTCTTCTGATTTTCGATATGGGTTCTTCATGTGAACAAGTGAAAAAGCCTGGTAATAGTAAGTATGTACTATTTAAAAGGAAATACTTCAGGCTAAAGAAAAATATTCTAGATGGCAAGGTCAGAAAGGCAAAAACAAAAATGAGCAAAGAAAATAGGAACCCATGGGTATATCTAAAAATACTGACCATGTCTAGTCACTTATATTTTAAAAGTTAAGATAGAAATAAAACACTTGGTAAGCATAGTATATGATTCTGGAAAGAATATCACAGTTGAAGCATGCATAGAGTTCTCAAGAAGGGTAAAAAATACTAATTTTAACGTAATTAAAAATGTACACTACCAACACAACACTAGCCAACACAACTACTAAATAAAAAGATAAGCGTGCAGAAACTCTAAACTAGTTGAGGGAAGAAAAAGGAGAAAGAAGAAAATAAGAAAAATCACACTCTATCAACTGAAAAGAGGGCAAGAAAGGAGAATAAAGAGGAACACAAAGAAAATGAGACAAATAGAAAGCAAAAATAACATGGTAAAAAATCTATAAAGCATCAATTTAAATGAATTAAGCTGCTTCGGTTAAAACAAAGATTGTAGAAATGGATTTTTTTAAAGTTCATTTTATTTGCAAAGAGATATCAGAAAAAAGGAAGAATGAAAATAAAAGAATGAATATATATTAGGCAAGTACAAATTAAAAGACACTACCACTGCTTTACTATGAAATAAAATAAGATTTAAGGAAAAATAAAAGCATTACTAGAGAGAAAGGGAATCACATAAAAAGTGTAATTCATTAAAAAGATAAAATAAATTTAAAAGTGGATGTACCTTCTGTAGTGAATTATGTACCCCCTTAAAAAACAAGTTCTTAATCCACATTCCTGTGGGTATGTAATCATTTGTAAATGGGTCCTTTTGAAGATGTTATTTTTATTTAAGATGTGGCCAACTGAATTAGAGGTCTCTTAATCCATCTTCCTGGAAGTTTTGAAAAAGAGAAGCCTTAAAAAAAAAGAGAAGAAACCAGAAGCCAGGTCAGAAAAAAATGTGAGGAGCCATAAGCTCAAAGTAAGCAGAAACCTAGAAGAGCAGAGTAAAGGAAAGGGCAAAGATGCAAGCCAAGGAACCCAAGGATTGCCATCAGCCAGCCCCAGAATGCCACAGACACTGGGAGAAAGCAAGCCTTGCAAATATCCTGATTTTGGACTTCTAGTCCTGAAACCAGGAACCAGCAAATCCCTGTGGTTAAGCCAAACCATTTGTGATATTTGTCATAGCAGCCTGGCAAATGAAGACAACTAATAACATGACTTCAGAACATATAAAGCAAGTATTAACAAAACCATAAGAAAGAAGTATAAAAGCCATCATTATGGGAATTTTTAAAATGGGAGATTATTGTCAAATCTCTCTGTGTAAACAGAAAGATCATGCAAACAAAACATTAGGAAAGATGTAGAAGATTTGATCCACATACACTAAACCTTTGATCTATTTCACTCCTTTTCAAACATTTTTTACTCTGACACTCAATAAGAAATGCACTTTACATCATAATCTGTAATATATGTATACATTCATAAACCAACACATATATATACTTGAATGCATATAACTGAAACAAATTTTCATGAGATAGTATTTATACTTCAGAAGTAGGATGTACTCTGATATTTCCTATTTATAAATATATTTAAAATTTTTAAGTGCTGGTGATGACTCACTAAATTAACTTCATAATCCATTAATGAATATAACTCATAGTTGTAAAATGGATATAAATTCTGAATGCACCCAACAACTGTTAAAAGCACCTTCTTTTCAAAGACATATGAATGTAAATGAAAACTGACGTTCTAGCAAATTAAATAAGTTTCAACAAATTCTAAAAAATCAATACTATACGTCCATGTTCACTGACTGCAACACAATTAAATTGGAAATTAATTTTAAAAAACATAATTAAAAAATATATATGCTTGGAAATTTTAAAACCCATGGGTCAAAGTATTAATCACACTGAAAATTATAAAATGTTTAGAACCGAATAAAACTGAGACATCATCATCAATTTGGGGATATGGCTTAAAAAAATGAAGAAAGGCTGTAATTAATGAGTTGAATATTTAACTTAGGAAGTTAGGAAAAGAATAAAATAAACAGCAAAAAGTATAAGGCAATAGAGATGAAATTAAAGAGAAATAAAGAACAGAAATTAATAAAATAGAAATCATAGATATAGTACAGAGTATCAATACAGTAAAAACTTAGTTCTTTGGGAAAAAAGTAATAAAATGAACTAACTCACACTGGACTGACCAGAGAAAATAAATAGAATGGACAAATCAATCAATAATATTAGACATATCAAAGGAAAAGTAACAGGTACAGATGAGAAAAATCAAAACAAAAGAAAATTATAAACAGCTTATGCCAATGAACTTAAAAATCTGGGTAAATGGAAAAATTCTAGATAGTATAAATTACTAGCACTAGTTTAAGAAAAATAGAAAATTTGAAAGTTTTATAACTAGCAAAACATTTTGGTCACAGGTTTTAAAAGTTCCACAAAGAAAACACAAGGCCCAGATAGTTTTACAAGCATTTCTGACTATTCAAAGAAAAGATAATTAACATGTTATACATATAAAAAAAGAGCATCCTTTTTGAAGAATGACAGGTGAAGTAGGAGAGAAACACTTCTGAATCATTTTATAAGGATAGTATATTCTTGATACAAAAATTAGACATGGGACACTATAAGAAAGGAAAACTATAGAGATAATTTTAGGATTATAAATAATCCTAAACAGAAATAGAAAAATTCCTAAAAATATATTAGCAAACCATATCCACCTATGCGTAAAAGTGAAAGCATATTCTGACCAGGTTGCAAGGCTGATTCAGCATTAGAAAACCTATTGATGTAACTTATTACATCAATAGATAAAGAAGAGACTCATATTTTTTATCTCAATAGCTTCAGAGGAAGAATTTTAATAAATTTGACGTCAATTCATAATAAATTTAAAACATTTGACAAAAAGCTACCTCAACATTGTGTTCAATGTCCTAGTCAGTAAAAAAAGAAAATAAGAGAAAGGAATGAAATACATAAGGATCGAAAGGAAGATACAAAATAACAAATCTATAGAACACCAACAAATCTGGAAAACTGTCAGAACTAAGAAGAGCGAATGTCAGATTAAGAGCAATATACAATAATCAACTTAGTTTCTATACGCTAGAGAGAAAATGAAATTTTAGGGATAAAACTCCACCATTTAAAAAAGAAATTGGGTAAATCTAACAAAAGAGACCTTATACAATGTTAATAGAAATGATGAAGGCCTAAATAAATGGAGATACATATATCATATTAGTTCAGCATTGAAAATTCTCCTCAAAGTTACATTCAATGTAACTGCAAATAAAATTCCCACAGGGTTATGGGTGGATATAGGTATGTGAATGTATATGTAAACTCTGCACACTGATGCTAAGTGTCAAGGGTAGCCAAACACTTGCGAAGAGTTGGCGTAAACATCACAATGGGACAGAAAAGAGGGTCCCCAGAAAGGTCCCCAGATGAGATGTATGTACACTTGATATAAGACAGAGGGATTTTATCACTTCTCTTTAAACTATAGAAATGCATCACATACACTCTATAATTAAAATATAGTCTATAATTGAAAAAATTAAGTTTTTGACCAAAGGCTATAGGTACTATTATGAACTACCAAGTGATCCCTTATCATTCAAATGTGATTATTTTTTATAGTATTGTGGATAAATTGTTTAAGGAAATTAGTAGGATATCTTTTTTGTTTCTAGTGTACAGTATTCAAATTCTTGTGATTTGCTTGTTATAAAATTCAATAACAATAAAAATAATTTTCTACAAAATAGGAAAAATACTCTGATATTTTAAGAACATTCACAATGTAAGAATCAATCTCAAAAACAAAAGATGTCATGTACTTGCTACTTTCCCCTAAACCCTGACTATTAGAGTGTTAAGATAGAGAAGAACTGAACGGCGTTTAAAGACAAATTTTGAAACTCACTGCATCAAAACATGTTAAAATCAACTTAGTCATTTTGTAGCAAGGATTTTTCTAAAGGAAAAACACAGGCACAAAATCCTGAGCATCAGAAAATAAGATAGGGATAAAAGCATTGCCCTCTTCAAACTTACTAATTATTTGATCGTAGAACTAATATTTTTAATTAAGTACAGGATATAAGATACAGAACCGGGCATTCCAAGACATTCAATGAAGAACAGACATAGAATTTATTTTGGAAAATAAGCACACGAAGTTAAACAACAGTCCTAGAATTAAGAAAGGTGTCCCAAAGCAGTAGAGAATCTACTTGGGTAGAGGTCAAAGGGTTCACAAAGTCATTTTAATGTAAGTTTCCAATTGAATTCTCAACCCATTCTTTGATCATAACTGAAAATCAGTACATTACTTTGGTACTAATGATTCCCTGGAGACGTTCTTCAATGAAAGCCTATTTCCTTTCTAACTCGTCTGATTAAGTGGGAATATATGCCATTTATTCTCGTTTTTCCATGAACTGTCTTCTATTCTATTGAAGTCCAAGTTATTTCTCATTCTGTCCTTCCACCCTCTCTCCCCAATCACTAACATATGCCGACCTCCAGAACAGTTATCCGCCTTCCTTATGATTTTATCCCTGGTTCCACGACCTTTCCTCTCTACAATACTCTGTTGTCCTTCAATGATTTCAATTTTGATGCAGATGACACTTTCACATCCTGAATTCACAATACCTTAACCTTCAAAGCTCTGATGAAATTCATCTCCCAATATGCTTCAGCAACACAACTTGGTCCAGTTTATCACTTTCAGTGTTCTCTTCCCCAAAATTCTCAAAATCTAAAGAGATACTCTTTGATCACAGCTTTTTATTTTTGTCTTCCAGTCGCTGATAATTATGTGATTTACTCTTTTCTCATCATGACCCACAGTCCTTCAAGAAAAACTAGGCATGCACAATTTACCAGAATCTTCCTCATCTCTGTAACCCCTATGCATAGTGGGTTTCTGGATTTTTTTTTCTGCTACACTTGTTCTCTTGAATCCATACTTAGTAATTTCCTCTCCTGCTTCCAGTAGACTGATTCTAACATACTTCAATGCTTTCCTCATATGGCAGTTACAAGAAGCAAATGAGTTAATATATGATAAAAAGTGCTTAGAACACAAACTGGCTCATAGTAGGCACCCACTATATTATAGCTTTTATTATTGTTGTTATTAATTTCTCACACCTCCACATAGCATTTTCCAAACTCTTTGTGACAAAAATGTCATCAGGGCTGCACACCACTATATAAGTAAGAACATTTTAGATACGTTTCTTGAAAGATATTCCAGACCACTAAAGCATTTTCTTTTGACTTATGACAAAGTTAATAACTGACATTTAAAGAAGAAAACAGCATGTACAAAATAAAGAATCTTCTCACTACTTTGTGGTCAATAGCATATCAAAACAAATATTTGAGGGCAACAAACATAGATGGTTACTTAGAACTATATCTGAATAATCTTTAAAAGCATATCTGAGTTGATTTAATAGAGAGTAGATGTCCAGTATATATTAATGAAATCTCTGTCATTGTCTTCATTAAGGATATGATGTATTAAGGATATTAATATATCCTTAAGGTATTGTATTAAGGTATTAAGGATACCACATTAAAATCAGATGTAGGATGATGACAGCTATGTGATAAAAGGTGTTTGAATTCCCTTAAAAATTATTTTAAACTTTTTTTTTCAGATTTAAGTGTGGTCTACTCAAAGTATTAGATTGAGGAAGTATGTGGCGATCTATTTTACTGACAAGGCTTAGGGGACCTTTGCTACGATATAACTCCATACAAAACTGTTTTAGAATTTCCAAATAACAAAAATAACAAAGGCAGGGTGCAGGGGTGGTTCAGTGGCAGAATGCACACCTTCTGTGTGGGAGACCTGGGTTTGATTCCCAGAACCGTGCATCCAAAAACAAATTAATAAATCAATAAATGAGATAAAGAAATCAATAAACGAAATAAAAAAATGAAGACAATGATAAACATTATTATGGACACTTACCTTGAGTTTATGTTCTTTCCTGTTTACAATCACAGCTGTAATTTGCTGGTCCATGAAAATCAGAATGGTGACCAACAAAGCAGGGATAGCAGCTGCAAGGTACACCCACCAGGGGTTTCCTCCAAATGGTGGAACAAACCAACCTCGGTTTGGACTTGTTGGCTTAAAAAAGGAAGAGAACTTTTTTCAGACTACTACTCATTTAAACATAATGTTTTGTAAAAAAAAAATCTGTTGGGGAGTCACAGTTTTTTTTTCCTTTCAAAAGATAACATATTGAATAGTAGGAAGAAACAGCTTTACTAATAGGCTAGAGAAGAAAGATTATTCAATAAAACTCCCTAGAGGATGTTATCTTTGAGGCAACACTTGAAAGGAAAGAGAGAAAGATTTATGAGCTGATAGAAAAGAAGGAAATGCCACTTTGTGTATTTAGAATGATTCATGAAAATGACTCAAGATGGAGGAAGAGGATTTTTGTTTAAAAGAAGTCAGAAGAAAAATCCTATGTAGTTTATAGTAAAAAAGGTATAGCAAGAAATTGCAAAACCACCAGAATTCTGCTGAACTTGATTCTACTACAGTCAAAATGTAACAGCCCTCATAATATAACATGCACAAAGCTACAAATATTTTTACATGTCATAATTGAACTTAATTAAACATTCTGGTCTTTCTTATTTTGTATATGAGGAACTGATGCAGAATAGTTGATTAACTCCTCAGAAATATCAAAGAAAACTGGCAAAGATGATAATTTTCCAGTTCTCAATCTATTCTGTCAGCGCACATATATCTACTACAGAGAACATTATTTTCCTGTTTGTTCTTTACCTAACTTAAACAACTCAAATAAAGAAACTAAAATAAAACAGTATCTAGAAGTCATTTTTTTCCATATTTGCCATCTATCAAGAAAGTCTCATTTTTCTGAGGATATTTCTCTCTTCTGTCTCACTTTGATCATCACTCCATCACCAAATATATCCACATTTTATTATCTTTACTAGACTGTGAACTGATTAGGGAAGGCACTTTGCCTTGCTCATCAATGCATTTCAAACCCCTAGTGTGGGGCCTGATTCAAAGCAAACTTTCAATAAATATTGACTTATATGAATTAATGAGTGAATGACAACTTATCTTTGCTAATGAATATAAAGGAAATAATGCAAAAAAATTGTTTGCATTATTTCTGTAATGGTAAAGCTAAGCCTACCTATAATTTTGCCTAAAAATCACCCTTAGAGTGATTTTTGTTGCTCTTTTGTTGCTCAGATATGGCTTTTCTCTTTCTAAGCCAAACTCTGCAAATAAACTCACTATCCTCTCCCTTATATGGGACATGACTTCTAAGGCTGTAAATCTCCCAGGGAATGTGGGACATGAATCCCAGGGATGAGCTTGGTCCTGGCAATATGAGATCGGTAATGCTTTCTTGACCAAAAGCAGGAAAAGAAATTAAACAAAATAAGGTTTCAGCAATTTAAAATAGAGTCTAGATTTCATTCTCAAGGTTACTCCAATGGAAGCCTCAGCCAAATATTGTGTACTACCATGGTATGCCAAGCCCCAATCAATGATATTTCTGAAAACCCTCAAGAGTACCCTGGGCTCTTTCTGAGACTCTACAAAAGTTTTACTTATGAAGTTTATTTTGTGAGAAACTTAAAATCTCCACATTGTTCCTATTCCAGATAAGTCCTGAAACCCAGAGGCACCAGTCTCTCCAAGAACATTAACCAGTTGCATTCCTCTTCCCTAGAATGTCAACTTCTTTTTAGCATGAAGAAGTTAGAATGGTCATTGCTCAAATACTTCTGAAGATTGAAAGATGGATCAAATGAGAGGGAGGAGTTGCAACTGAGAGGTTAGGATTTGACAAATAATTATCATTATTGAATCACTGTATGGATGTTTCTTATTGGTTTCTAGTCTGTTGGAACCACCGGAAGGAAATACCTGAAATTGCTGAACTGCAATCCCGGTAGCCTTGATCTTTGATAATGACTGTATAATTATATAGCTTTTGCATTGTTGACTGTATAATTGCAAAAACCTTGTGACTGATGGTCACTTTATTCAGTTTATGGTTAAATGAATAATAAAATAAAGACATGCATGGGTTAACACTGTAGAATACAAGGTACCTAGAGATAGAAGGAAGCTAGAAAAGGGGTAGTGATTACCTAATATGTAAAGCACTATTAAGAAATTTGAACTCAAATATTTGGGAATGGATGGAGGTGATGGTAGCTCGTTCTTCAGCTTATAAGAAATAGTTACATATTGTAGGTGAATTTGACTTAAAGTGGTTGTTTAAAGTCATGTATGTAAATAATTTCTTGCATGAACAACTGCAAATGTAAAAAAAAAAGAAAACAGAGGTGTATATTGGGGAAAACATAGCTATTGCAAACTATGGACCATAGTTAACAGTAATATTTTAGTTCTTTTACCAACAGTAACAACAGTGCTATACCAATACATGGGTCAACAATAGTGGGGGACAAGGGGTGTGGGAGCATTTGCGTTTTATTTCTTTTATTCTTATTTCTTTTCTGGAGTAATGAAAATATTCTAACATTGATCACGGGGTTATATGCACAACTGTGTGAGGACACTGCGAACCAGTGTCTGTATACTTTGCATGGTTTGTGTGGTGTGTGAATATGCTTCAAAAAATTGAAAGAAAAATTTCTTTGCTATGGATATGGATCTCCCTTCCTCATTAAGCAGCTATGAAGCTAAAACTGAAGTTTAGTTTTTCTTAGCATATATATGAGCTTGGTGGTAGAGAGAGGGAGTGAGGATTATTTTAGAAAACAGGTGAAATAAGAATTGTAATAGAAAATTAGGTAAGGATATTTAAGAATGACAGAAATGTAAACTTTACCCATGAGACCTGCAAATACTAACAGGTTCATTTAAAAAAATAATTCTCATATATTTTTGTAATAATTAAAATATACCCCATACGTAAACATATTCCTATGCTTGCATGTATGTGTAAAATAAATATAAATATATGACAGGTACTTTGATACTACGAAATGGCCACTGAAATGCAGACTGGAGGCTTGGATTTGAACTTCAGATGCTGACTCTCATTACTTTTGTGAACATGAACATTTTACTTAACTTTTATGAGTTTCAATTTCAGTTACATAAAATCAAGATGAATATAGTTATATCACATACTTTTCAGAACTGTCATATGGTTCAAGGTAACAATAGTATGAAAACACTTAGAAAATTTTTAAATATTCTAAAACATAAGGCAAAGTTTGTAATGTTATTGTAAAATATCTTTTGAAATAAACATCAATACAAAGTGAACCCTGTTCTTGACCCTAATCTGACATCTAATTTTAGTGAAGAAATTAATTAAATGTATATTTGATTCTAGTGAGGGGCTGCTTTTGAAAAAAAGATGTGGATAACTGTACGAAACTAATTCAGAGTGAGAAACAGTAAACTAGAGTGGGAAAAAGAGAAGAAAGAGTTTCAGGAATGATCAGAAGTCAGACTTTTACCTACCTTGAACTCACTTGGCACAATAAGTTTTGGAGTGTCCACACCTACCAAGGCATCTATTACACAAAAGATGAGAATGGACAAGATAATGGCAAAGTCACTGATAAGTTTTCTTGCCTGGAAAAATAAAAAGAAATAAGAGAACTTGCAGCACTGGAAACTTACATCTGTCTGCCCTTGAATTGAATGAAGAATTTTATAGGTTAACAGTTCATAGAAACAGCTTCATTAACCAATGAATGGAAGTATCACACTGCACAGAAACTATTTTTTAAATTATTTTCCCACCACTTTATCATTTAGCCAGAAATATTCAAATCTGATTCCACAGAGCATGACAGTTCTGTCTCTAAACTACAGCTGTATCTACATAGACAGGGCAGGCAGAGAAGAAACTAATAAAATATATCCCTGAAAAACTGTACACTTTCCTTCATGAATCTCAGGGCATATTGTGAAAACCTGGTCAAAGAATTGCCATTGTGCTTAACATTTGAGAAACAGGGTTGTGAGTGTTCAAAAGGTAAACTGAAAACACTGAGACGCTAGCAGGGAAGGGGTGACAAGTTACATCCACTGAAGGAGGTAAATATCAAAACAAGTGATGGAAGGTGGGAGTGTGTGGTTTCACTAACTCTGTCAAAGAAAATATTTCTCACCCCGGTTAGAGTTTAAAGCTTCCTGTATGCAGAATATCTCTTTACCATCACTCCTTAAGCATAGTCTCTAATGCTCAACAATCCTCTAACTTCCTAAGTAACTGCTTCTGGTCAGAGCAAGGTCTGAGCTTTATAGGATGTAGGAAGCAAACCCAGCCCTCCCATGGTGTGGATGCAGAGTGGCCCTTTACAGATTGGTAAGGGGAACTTAACGATGATTTAGGTGCTTAGGCATTCCTCTGCCATCTCTAGTGACCCTGCCAACAGCTTAAGAGCTTTACTACAGCATGATCATCTCAGTCTCCCCATGAGGTGGGTACACATGATAATGCATAATTTGATCATTCAACAAGAATTTATTTAACACCTAATACTCTGAATGGCATTAAGGATACAAAACTAAACAAACAGACATGGTCCCTGCCTTCGTGCAGCTCACAGTCAAGTCATACATAAGGAAGACGGCTCTGAAATTAATTTAGGGTTGATTCAGAGATTTTCAAGTGAGCTCGGTGTGAGTGGTCCATTTTCTGATGCTGCTAGATGAAGGAAGAGAGATCAGTAGCAGACTGGGTGGATGCACAGTTTCAGGACAGAGGGTCACCCGAAAGAGTAGTATGACTGTAGCAATCAGGTATTGAATAGACATTGAAATGAAGAGACAGAAATCACTTGGCAGTGTGGATCTGCTAAGGGCCATCGTGCTCAATGCCGGACCATTACCAGATATCAGGGCCTTGGGTACTAGCCGCCAGCAGAATGAAAGAGAGCCTTTTTGGCCTGGTGTTCCTTTCCCTCTCTGAGAGTTGGCTTCTACTAGATCTTTCTTTTTGAGAAGTATCCACAGAGGAGTAGAAGGCACAGTTACAGAATCTTTCAGGGGCAAGTTAACACCAATTAGACATAATTTATAGCACAAATAGATGGTGGAATTAAGTTCAGGAGAAAATATAGTACAGGGTTTAGGAGTAAGGTTTCTACAGTCAGATGACCTAGGTTGAAACCTCAGCTCCTTTATTTACTATTGCAAACCCTTATCTTTTCTTAACCTCAGTTATCCCATCTATTGAATAAGCCAAGAAAATGCTTAACACAATGCCTGGAACATGATAAGCCCTTTCAATATGTTAACTATTATTATTTCAAGTTCTGGGAGACTTTTTTGGCTGAAGAAACCACTGGAATAACTAAATGATCTACTTCAGGAGAACTTTGAAAGGAACCATCAATTACAAGAAACAAGAAATAAAAGCCCAGTAATAATATGGAACTGCCAGTCAGAGCTAATTTTGGTTGGAAGTATCTAGAATCCCTGGAGAAAAAGGATGCTTCTCAGGGATTTAATACTGGAACTGACTCCTATTTTTTTTAAGTTTTGTGCAAGCAGTATTAACACAGCCAGGCTGGTCTGGCAACAGAATATATATATTAGGATGGTGTTCAGGTACATAACAATCTTTCTGGTCCAGCGGGTCACAATCTCTGAAAGACCAGAGGTCATTGTGAAGGCAAAAAAAGAAAATAATATGTTTATCACTCTTCCAGTCCTTACCCAGAAAATTCAACTTGTTGACATTCAGATATCCTAGAAATTGTTCAAAAAGGGGCTGGGGTGAGGGATGTTATTAAAAAGACAGTTTTTCTCCTTTTCATTTTTAATAAACAGGAGAAGGGAAGTAGCATGTATCAAATGAATCTAATCTACAATTTCTTGGTAGGAATTCCTATAAGGTCTTTATCTCCATCCCTGCCAGGACAGACTTACTTGACCAAAACCACTACCAGGACACCTGAGAAATTCTGCTTCTTTAGTTAGGAGAGGAGGCACTGTCAGTCTTCCAGAACACCCTGTAAAAGAACAGAGCAATCTGGACATTGCCATTTGGGGCTCAAAATGCTGCTCCTGAGATGGCCCTGGATGTCATATACTCCATGACTTAGTGACAATGAGGCACATGGTTCCAAGTACCCACAAAGGAAAGTACCCTGAAAGCTCTAAATTGTTTTAAGAAATTATTTGAGATAAGACAATTTATAAAGAAAAACAATGATTTTTCTTTCATACAAACATATTATCTATATTTTGATTTGGGTCTTGGTTGCATGAATGCATGTATTTATCAAAACTCGAACTGTATGTCAACAATCTTCACATTTTGCTATGTAAACTGTACCTCAATTAAAAAAAATACTCTTCCCCCCCAAAAAAAATTCAAGGAATTCCAAATCCAACTCGGTTTTGTCTTTCAAGGTAGTCTTTTTGGGAAGCTATTCATTTACTTCACTGATGTCGCTATTGTTAATGTTCCAAATAGTTTTAAAACTCTTTCCATGTTGCTATTACCGAGCAAAGACTGATCACCCACATTAAATACCAGATATATGTCTTTAGTATTGATGGTTATGTCATCTTCGAAACCTAGTTTTTTTTCTTCTTTTAAAATGTATATATGTTTGTCACAGAACACTTAAAAAATACACAGGCAAAAAAGAAACATGTCCTAATTCTACTACCTAGAAGTAAATTTTAACATTTGACAATATATATTTCTTTTGTATATATGTATGCTCATATTTATGTGTATATGTAGAGTTTTCCACAAAATAGGTTCATCTATACATATCGTTTTATACTAAATGTTATTTTATCTGCTTGCTTTTTCTCACTTTTTTCTATTACATTTGATATTTTCCATCATTTACTATGGAAGATAGTGATTCCATAGGCGGTGTATCCTGTGTCCATTATACTGAATAGCTATCTCAAAATCTATTTCTTCAATTCCCTATTGTTTAACTTGTTTACAACTTTACACTATAATAAACAATAGTATAAAGAAATCTTTGCGCACACGTAAAATTGTTTCCTTTGAATATATTCCTGTCAGCAGAATTAAGTCGATGGGTATATAAAATTTAAGGCTTTTGATTGATACGTGTTGCCAAATTACTTTCTAGAACATTATAGTGAGATGTCAATTTTCACTCTATTCAACAGTACATGAATGACTGTAGTTGTTTTTAAAGTTAAATTCATACTCAAAGGGAAAGCAATTTGTCAACAATGAGGATACTTGAAAGAATATCAAATTGTGCAATCTTCTAAAATTATAATTTCTGGTAGTTTTTAGTAGCTCAGTGAAGCAACTGAATTACATGCTCCATTCTGTACTCTCAAATTTAGTACAGATCCTACACAAAAATATCACCATCTAAAGATGGCATTAGTACACATTTTCAAAAGTATCTCATTAAACTTTATAGAACAAATATTATACCCACAGATGGATAGTATGCACAGAACTACTGATGGATAGAGACAGACTGAACTCTGATAACAGGGCATTTAATAGTAATAGCCTGGCCAGACAGGGTAATTTTTCTAAGTTTTTCAAAAGCAACTGGCTTGGAATATATTCACTGTCAAATTTGCATCTAGAAATACTTTGACATTCTGGAAAGTACACTTAGTAGATCTGGCCTTCTTCCTACTTAATTGGTTTCTCCTCAAATCCCCCAGTCTCTTGAAATTGGAGTGTTCTATAGTTCCTATCTTTGGTCACTTTTTAATCTACATTTTCTCCATAAGTGATCTCATATATCCTTGTGACTTTAAGATATCATCTACATGCTGAAGAATAAGAAATTTATATTTCCAGGCCATGACAGGAAAACTAACTCTAGAGTCATATATTCAACTACTTGACATCTCCACTTGGATTTCTTATAGACATTTCAAATTTAACATGTGGGAAACTAAGTTCTTGATAACCATGCCTCATCTCACCCCACCTCTGCCTGGTCTTTTAATAATTTTCTCCATTTCAATTAATGGCAACTCCATTAACTACCATTGCTCAGACTAAAAACTTTAGAATCCACTTAACTGTCCTCTTTCTCCAAATGACACATCTAAAGTTCAGTAAAATACCTTCAAAACATCCAGGTTCCAACTGCTCACCACTTTCATTGCTATTACCAGTCTAAGCCACCACTTTATCAAATGTGGTTTTCTGTATTAGCTTCCTGTTTAGAGTTCCTGCTTCTACACTTAACTCCTATCAGTAGACTGTCAATGTGGCAGCCAGAATAATTCTGTTAAAATGAATAAGATCATATGACAGGCAGAATAATGACCCCCTAAAGATGTCCGTATCTTATCCTCAGAATGTGTGAATATGTGATCTTACATGACAAGGAGGAATTAAGGCTGTAGATGGAATTAGGCTGCAAGTCATCTGAACTTGGGATGGGGGGAGGTATATCCTGGATTAGCCAGGTGAGCTCAGTATAATCATAGGGACTTTTATAATGAAAGAGAAAATCAGGAGAGACTCAACTACCCATTCCTGGCTTTAAAGTTGATAGGGGCCATGAGCCAAGGAATGAGGACAGCTCCTAGATGCTGGAAAAGGCAAGGAAATACATTCTTCCCTTAGAGCTTCCAGAAGAAAAGTAGCCTTGCCAACACCTTGATTTTAGTCCCCCAAGAATGTTTTAGACTTCTAACTGCCAGAACTGGACTTCTGATATAAAATAATACATCTTTGTTATTTTCAGCCACCAAATTTATGGTAATTTGTTATAGCAGCATAGGAAACTAATATAGATCATGCCACTCTTCTACTTATAACACTCTAAAGTCATCACAGAACAAGGCCCTATATGATCTGGCTTCATCTTTTATTCCTTTCCTCATCTCTTATTAAATCTCCCCCTGAATTCCTCATCTCCTGTCATATCTGACATCCACAGATCTTACAAAATCCTCATCTGAGGGCTTTTGCACCTTCCGTTTTTCCTATTAGAATGCTCTTTCCCCAGATATCTGCATGACTCACTCCCTCATCTCTTCCAGGTCCTGACTCAAATGTTACCTTCCTGGTAAGGTAATATTTCTGACTTCTCTTTCTAAAATTCTCCATCCTCCTTCTGTGCTTTATTTTTCCAACAGCACTTATCACCCACCTGTTTTCTGTCTCATGAGACTGTCAGCACCAAGATTCAGTACATATCTGTTGGATGCACGAATGATTCTAAATTGTATAAAAGGAGTGAAAAATAAATTTGGAAGAAACCCTAGGAGATGGTATCCTTGTCAAGAGTGACATATGATATACTTATACTATAGGTATGAAAGTAGCCAGAAAGAGAAATGACAATAAACTGCAGGATTCCAGCTCTTAAATTTATGGCAAAAAAAGCTACCCTAATAATAATGGTGCTTAACATCATTAAAAATCACAGCTAGGATGATATGTTCTTTTTAAAATGTGTACTCTTATTTCCACTTCCTTCCCCTTAAATTATACAATACAGTTCAGTTACAACAGAAATCAGTCCTGGAGAGTGTTTATTGTTAAGACATTAATTTCTAAGATATTGGATCTAGTTTAAACTTCACAGTCAAGGAAATTGATTTTTCCCAGGCCAACCTCCATTCAACTCTAGATTCTCTAATTAAAGGAGGCAGGAGGGGTGCTGTTTTAACAGGCTGTGCAGGTTTTACCCTATACTAAATTAGACTTTAATTTGAACTAAGTAAAACTGTCATAGTAAAATTAAAAAATACCCCAGTCATGAGTAGATACAAGTTACTAGATACACACCCTAGTGTCTTTACACAGGACCTCTGAGTCTGACATTAAGGAGAAAAGAATTGCTTTCTCTGAGCCCTTCTTGCATTTCCGAACACGTTTATAAAAAGAAAAGTCTATGAAATTCTTTTTTTTTTTTTGCTAGTTTAGCCTTCTTTTTCATCAAACTTGGTCTCTTTCAAAAAGTTCCAAACAGTGACCTTTTCTGTAAGTCAATATTATCAATAAAGAAATATAATTAGAAACCTATATTTCCTAATTCCCTATTAGCTATTATTGGTAGTGATTAAAAGTAAAAGTGCTCAAGTTTTTATGAGTCAACCTATTTCCACAAGATTTCCTGCTTAATCCTGTGGTTTCACAGGCCTTAAACTAGCGTGGAGAAACACACCGGTATCCATCCAAACCAAAGGTCAAGTCTCTCCATGCTCAAATTTCATTATCCTAGGGATAAAGATGATCACAGTCTAAGGGAAACACATATTAAGAGAATTTGCACATAGTAAAGGCTTGCCATAAAAAAAAAAGAAAAAAGTTTGTTGTTATAATGTGTGCAGATGTGCTACAGTATATAATTCCTACCTCAGTTTATGAGAGAGGAAAAGAAAAGCTTATCTCAATTATGATTAAATATTAAAATCAATAATCTCCCCTTTTATGTCAGACAGGTTTTGAATGCTTTTATTTTTGTTTACTATTTTTTTAATTATAAAATGAAGAGTAAAAATATACTCCTGTCCTTTTCAGAATTAATTAGAAAATATCTCAATTAAAATCTAAGTTTAATTGATTAGGTTAAACCTAGTCAGAATTAAACACCAGCTTAAACATTTGAACTACCAAAGCAAAAGAAGAAATTAAGTGGATGGGAAGGGAAATTTGAAGAATCATACACTGTTCTCTTGCTTCTTGGCCAAAAACAACCTAATAAATCTATTATAAACATAGTCTTCATGAAGGATGATACTGTATTAATTATTGAGAGAGTCTTAATAATAGAGACACCAACTGTGAGAAGCTAGTTAATTTACAGAGGAAAAAAAAATATATTTTCTTCCTCTGAAGCCCCAGAGGACGTTTGGTTTCCACTTTGTGAGGACAGCAGCTGCTCCTAAATTAACTGGGGGGTAAAAGGCTGTTAGCCTGCAGAGCTGTTCTCAATGGAGTGAGCTATGATAAAGAGACAAGCATGACAGCAGGCACCCTGTGGGTTCTCAATAAATACTAATTCATGACGGCAACTCCTCTAATGATTGTGGTGCTTTGAAAATTCTAAACAACACTGTAAAAGAGCATTTATTGTATTTTTAAATATGCAAATATATGCCTTTCCCAATTGTGAAAAGGCACAAAATACCATGAGAATTTTGGAATTTGATCCCTGCTAGTAACCAATGCTTGAAAGAAATAAACATTAGTATTAGTCATAGCAACAATTAAAATACACTGTACTCTGATTCAATAATACTATAATTGGAACTCAATATAAGGAAAGTCTGATTTAGATGCTATCTAGGATTTTAATGCCATAAATTCCAGAGTAAGAGAAATGTGGGAAGTAATACAGAGAACTGGAATGAGCAATTAATCTGGTAAGGCTTAGAATCTGCCAGTGAAAGTCCATCAGAAAAAAAACATCTTTTCCAAATAAGCAACAGGGTAAGTAGGGCTCATGAAGCGGTTCAGCAGGGATACTAAAGAGATATCGGTAGACACTAACAGGACTTTTCTTCCATCCTGCTTCATTTGGGCAGTATAACAATGAATCAAATAGGTATGTGCCAGAAACAAAATGATTATATCACATGGGAAATACTATGTCCAATCCAGTCACTATATTGCAAGTTGAAACTGAAAATTCAGAACTGATCGAAAAATGGACTCAAACCAGAGGAGTGAAGAACCCATATAACATATCCCACAGAAAACGATGGTAGGCCTCAAAAATTTGTAGGGAGAACTTGTCTTCAAATACATGGAGTCTGTCAAATGGAAGGATTAAACTTGTTCTGTGTAGCTTCAGAAGGCAACAGCAGATTTTGCAGAGGCTTTGGAAAGGTAGATTTGTGTTTCTTTTAGTAATGCCTTTAAAGATACTAAGTTCCTATTTCAGGAGGCATTTTAGCAGTATCCAGAGGACTGCTTGTTAGAAACTAAGTTATGCAATGAGGTAGCATTAGTGTGCTGGTTTGAAAGTATTATGTACCCTAGAAAAGCCACGTTTTAATTCTGATTCTATTTTGTGGAGGTGGTCATTTCTTTACATCCTGATTTACTAATGTAGGTTGGGATATTTTGATTAGATTATTCCTGTGGAGATGTGACACACACAATTGTTGGTGTTAACATTTGATTAGATGGGGATGTGACTCCACCCATTCCAAGTGGGTCTTGACTAGTTTACTGGAATCCTTCAAAAGAGGGAACGTTTTGGAAGAAAGCTCAGAAATGACAATCTAAAGAAATGAAAGTAGCCTCAGAGCCGACAGAAACTTCATAGCAGAGCTGACACAGTTGTGGGTATGTGGAGAACAGAGCCATGGATGTTTGGAGATGCCTGGAGCCTAGTAGACACTGCCATGAGACGTTAAGCAAGCCAGAAACTGGAGAGAGCCAAGAAAAGCCAAGAGGTGAAAGCTAGCCCTGGAGAAGCAAAGTGAGGACCCCCCACAAGAAGAGAGGCTGAAAGCAAAAGAACCCAGGAGCAAGGGACCAGCAGATGCCAGCCACATGACTTCCCAGCTGACAGAGGTGTTCCTGACCCATCAGCTTTTCCTGATGAAGATAACCTCTTGTTGGTGCCTTAATTTGGACCCTTTCACTTTCTTAGAACTCTAAACTTGTAACGTATTAAATTTTCCTTTTTAAAAGCCATTTTAGTTCTGGTATATCATATTCCAGCAGCTTTCAAACTAACACAGTTGGCTACACGGTATGCAAATTACTAATACTGAAATTCAATGAATAAGACCCAATTTGAAAATTTCTTGACCTTTTAATAGGTCTTCTGGAATATAACTCAATGAAACCATTATAATAAAGAGTTCCAGAGCCTAAAAAGGAAGCTGGTTTTATAATTTATGCTAAGGTGCAAGAATAACAACCTTAAAAAATAGAGTAATTAGTAAATCATGTATAAATTAGACAACTTGGGAATGGTGCCACTTTATGCTAATGTATGGACTTCAAGAGGATGATTTTCTATGACTGACATGTAAGCTGAACATGCTTACGACCAACAAGGTACCATGGTCAAAATTACTTCTTCCATCCATACACTCCTTCTGTGCCATCCTTCAAAGACCTGACAAAATACACCAGGATGGGCCACAGTGGCTCAGCAGGCAGAGTTCTTGCCTGCCATGCTGGAGACCTGGGTTTGATTCCCCAGTGCCTGTCCACGCAAAAAAATAAATAAAAATATTTCACCAATCAATGATCCTAATCTTATTTGCATTAGGGCTCAATTTAAATTGGCTCTATATTTTTGTCTTCTGCCATAAGTACTTATGTAGACTTTGTTACATATTTAACATATTAAGTTGCATTTATACGTAAATAACCCTTTGTCATTCTTAAAAAAAATAGCAAATGAAAAACAATTACAGATTAAAAACCAATTTAACCTTGAAGATTACTTTCCCTGGTATAAAATACCACAAGAACTTGAAAATCTGATTTCCCTTCATTGACAGCAAAGTCATTTTCTCAATGAGTTGAAAGTGGACAGACACTTCTAAAGGAAGTAGCCAAATGCCACCCAGTAAAACTAACACTAGAATGGGACATAGAAAACATGTCTAATATTTCTTTCTCATTATTAATACACCATTTGTTTTAGTTTGACAGTTTTCCCATTCTCCAAGAAAGTTTCTGAGAGGCCAAAGAAGCCCCACTTCTGACACCATGAACCTGGGACAGGGAGATTCTCCGGATGGGATACATGGTGGACTGCGAGGTGTATATGAGGAGGGGTGGATACCCTCCTAGATAAATGGGATCCCCCTAAGAGAATATGGGGATCCCTGTAACTCCCCGGCTGGCCCTGCTTGCCCTATCACTTGTCCTATAACTGCGTCTGGACAATGCACATGGTGGCAGCCCTATGTGCCTGCTACTTTTTTTGATACCTTGTCACACACATCCAGTAACTGGGAAATGGTAAAAGCCTGATACAGAACCAAGCAAACTACCTGGTGGTTCTATCCCCCAGCTATATTCATCCCAGGCAGCACTGCTAGAGTAACTGAAAAACATGTAACCACTGGAGCCAATCACACTGCATGTGCACTCTAAGAATCAAAATTAGCTATATCTTTACTTAGTCAAGAAACCACATAACTTAGGAAGGTAGTTTTGCAAAACAGAATGGCACTAGATATTCTCACTGCAGCAAAAGGTGGCACCTGTGCTTTAACAAATATCCAGTGTTGTATATATATATACCTGATAACTCACAAAATGTTACACAAGCTTTAAATCATATGCAAAGTCACATGCAAAATACTGAACACTTATCAGATGATCCCCTTTCACGATCATTTAATTCTCTAACATGGCCATGACCACTTGCTAATAGGACTATTTTCTGTATGTGCTAGCTTGTTTGTACTTTATTGTTTACTATATTGCTATTGTGTATTATGGATGCAATGTGTGTCCTATGGTCAATGCAAACTGCTGCACAGGGGTGGACTGTGGGGACCTAAAGGCTGAGCCACTCCCTAAGTCTTTGTAAAACTTGAAGGCATGCAGCTGCTTGCATGACCTGGGTCAGTTAGTGTTTAGGCTAACCTCCTACGGAGGGAGGAATGTGCAGATGGTCAGTGTATGTAAGAGACCAGACCCTCCTCTGTATGGGATGTTGATCTATTCCCTACCTCCTTCCTATAGTCCTCATGATGTTATCATGTTTACTGCTCTCTACAAAGCAACCTATAATCCCTTCCCTGTGCATACAACCTATAATCCTTTCCCTGTGCATACAAACTATAATCCTTTCCCTGTGCATACAAACTATAATCAGTCCTACCCTTGTGACAAAGGCCCCTCTGCTGTACCCATGCTCTCATACTCCATGGAATGCTCTTGTCTTGGGTCCCTACCCTACGACTGGTCCTGTCGATACCCGCCTGAGTGCAGAGTGCTCTCACCTGAGCTCTGATTCGACCCCCTTCAGAGCAGCATGATTCCCTGATTAACTTCCTTCCTCGCTCCTGTAAGTAAATCTCTACAATAAAGTTCATATCTCAGCCTGTACCTAGTGCTTTCTTTGGTCTCTTGAATGGAAAGACCCCTGCGGAATGGTACAAAAAGAAAACAGAATGGTCTGATTCTTGTAAAGAGTTGTTTATAAACTAAACATTCAATTTTAATGGGCCAAAATGTCAACCAAGAATTATTTTTCCAATAATATAGCTAGATTTGGAATCCCAGATTTTCATATGTTTTACATGGATACAAATAAAAATGTATCACATAACTAAAATGCTTGTTATGCTTTCATTTAAATTCTTGAAATCTTACACATTTATTTTATCCATAAGGGCATTTCCATCACACAACTTACTTAGAAGAAGGACTCAAAGTGTGAAACCACAGAAAGAAAGAGCATACATAGGGCAGCAAGACCAAAACAAGACATTCTAATTTGAGTCACTAGATATCTAACTTATTCAACAAATATATGTTAATGCCTGCTATGCGACAGACCCATGAATTACCTGTCTTTATATCAGTACCATCTAGTATTGTGTCAAGCACACATTAGATTCACAATTTTTTGTTCAATATTAAATGAATACACCAATTAAAGGGTATAGAATACAGGTTTTTAAAGAAGGATGCCAAAGAACATTCTGCTCTAATGTCACCTAGATAAATTATGTGACTTTTGATATTACCTGGAATTTAGTGATTTTATTGTTTTAAATGAAAATAAGAACCAGGAAGCATTTTCTAAAGAATTTTATGGTTGCATCCATCCACGTGAGGGTTAAAACTGTCACTTTTTCTAAATGCTGATGCTGACTTGTGTGGTCTCCTACCACGGGCTGCCTGGCTCTCTGGCTCCCAGCTGGGTTGGCTGGCGGCAGCCAGGGCAGGCCTCAGGGGGAAGAGGATGAGGTCGGGGTATCCATTCCCTGAGATCTCTCCCTGTGAGGCTGCTTCAGGCTGGCTACCTTAAGAAAGGTATTCTCATGCCAGTTACACACATGAGACAGCCACAGTGACTGCGACTTTACTAAAACAATAATTTTGCCTTTTCATAGCGTTCTACAGCTTAATGATTTCTACTCATCACAATTTTGCTCTATTTTTAAGCTCCTGCTTTCATTTTGCCACCACATATGCAGTGACGGCGTCTTTGTTCCATGCTTATAATCACTTGTTGGAGAGAAAATCTGGAAGAACATTTCATGTTAATGCCCTGAGCCATCTGCCCCAGTAGATCACAGATTTTGCTGTGATGTTCCTACTGGAAATTTTGATGCTGAAAGACTTTGACTAAAGACTTGAGCCTGATGTAGCAGAACCTCTAACAGTGTGGGATAACAGACTGATGCACCCCTCTAAAAAGGATGGGAACCACATAGGAGAAGGCTGACAGACTACCCCATGTTCCACTGAACACAAGGGCTCCACGAAAGTGCCTAATATACAAATTGCATTCCTGACGGAGAGGCCAGCAAAGGTCATGGGTCTCATCTTAAGTGCTTTCTGATGGACTGCTGGTGGCTGCATGAAGGAGAGAGCTGAGAGTGGGTCAATGACGCTGGCCTTGCCAACAGTAATGAAGGCCTTAACTAAGGGAACAGCAGTGTGAATGTAAAGGAGAGAGATGACAACAGAATAATCAAAGAGATGGTGGCAAACCTAATTTGAAAAAGAAAAATCTGGGGAGCCAGATGTGATGGATATCTTTGTTTGCCACACCAGATCCATTGTCTGTTCTCCCCCGAGCCTACTCTCTGCCTTACAATGCTGGCCTGTGGGGTCGACAATGGGGAACTCCTTTGCTCTTTGGCTTTCAGTTTCGTTTTGTTTTTCTTATTCCATATTTCAAGTGCTTTTATTCTGAGCAATAGGCAGAAAAAATAATGACACAGATGTGTCTTATTCTGTATAGTTCTGCACAGGCCCTCAATCTTTGATCTGATCCACTTGTACCAGACTGAAACAGATCCTTGAATTCACTTTACCCTAGGCTGTCCTCTTGCTCTCACTGGAAACTCAGGCAATGCTGGAAACATGAACCTTCAATCTTCACTAAAGAACTACAGATTGAGATATGCTGGGATGTGGATTGAGCCCATGGTCAGAGAAAATGGATTAAATGGAAACAAAACAGGAAACCTGTACTTAAAGCCTAAAAAGGACTGCAAAGGGTGTGAGGTTGCCTGAGCCTGGCTAAATTCCTCAGCCCACGGTCAGACAGTCTCTCAAAGTGGTTCTCTATACCTGTCTCTCTCCCTCCAGGTTCCAGTAACCATTCCCTTTTCCTCATGCTTTGAACCTGGGATAATAATAACTCCACTGTTAATGATTCTGGGGTCCCACACTCTCCCCTGTGGTTTCCCTATACTCTAAACTTACCTTAATTCACAATGCCTTTATTAAATCCCTCACATTATCCTAATTTGAGTATATCGTTTGCTTCCTGCTAGAACTCTGACTGATAGACTAAATACGATTTTAAGATTTTTATTTTGGATGGTTGTGAGGAAGCTGATACCATTAGCTGAAATAGGGAACATAGGAATATGAGTAAGCTCAGTTGTGGGAAGAAAGTAAATCATATTGTGAATTTGCTGTATTTCTGACAATTGTGGCTCATCCATAGAGAGAGACTGGCAGCAGCTGCAGAAGCAGATCTGGGATAAAGATAGAGATGAAAATTACTTTCTTGAAATTTGTGAGAGCTGATCATTGCTATAAGGATAGTTTGACATAGAGAATTTATTCCATTTAGGAGATGGAGCCCAAAAATTCTCTTTAAAATTGTAGCGTATTAGTGCTTCAAAGGATGTTAACTATCAGCTAGCTGAGAGCCCCTGTTCTAGGTAATATAACTAAAGTCCATGAAGTTATCTGTCAAGGGGCAAACTGTTGGTGGCAGTACTGGCATTATAATCTATAAATCCTGGGTTTTCATGCTTTTCTCACAAAACACAGCATTTATCTCGGTTTCACTCGTTTCCACTAGTTAACGAGTATTGAGAACCTAGTCAACATCCAATTTTGTGCTAGTTGACATAAGGAGTAAAACAGAAGTATAACAGTTTTCAAGCAGTTCACAGTCTTAATTATCAACTCATATAAATGTTTAAAATTGAGTGTATGAAAGAAAAATGACTGTGTAAATTAGGGAGAAAAGGTCATTTGTACAACAAGGCACTGCTAGCAGTATTACCATTTTGAATTTTTATAGGTTTCATGTGTATTGTTGGTACAGGTTAGGAGGTAGTAACAGTTAACCTTGATTATTTTCACAACAATAAAGGATTGTCTAATTAAACTGTTTAACATATGTTTTAACTATATGATATAAAATATAAGAACCTATAAACCTAACTCTTCCTACCTATAGTGACTATCCTTCCAAATGTTAACAAATAAAAATATATTATGGCAAATGAGAACAAAATTCTCTTACTATTCATTTTTGTACATACATATGTATGTATGTACTACGTACATATGTATTATTATTTAGCTGAAAGTATGAAGTGAGTAGGGGTGTAAGGGGAGACGACAGGCTGAAAGCCACACACCTACACACTGTCCCTTAGAAATCATACACATGTTCTCCTCCCTGTTTATTTTATGATTTGGGGTATACAATTTCAAACTATTCTGAGAAGCTTTTTAATAGAACTTATATCTAAAATCCTATCACTGTTCTATTTTCACATGCTCAAGCCTTTCTTAACAGCATTTATCAATGGCTGAGAAATTACCTGCTTGGGCTCCTATAAGGAGAGAATTCCTTTAAGTCTGAAGAAGAATGATCAATTTGTGAGTTGATGCCAGAAGAAAAAAAAGTGGTAGCTACGTACACTGATAGTTAAAATGATCTCTACTCATCTTAAGGTTGAAACTAGTTTATTCTAAAAAGCTCAAATTATGACTGACAAGCGCTTCACACATTTTCCACCTACTATGCATAAATAATATCAGACTTTGGCAGTTGGAAGAGATCAAAAAGGGATAATGATTCCTGAAGTGTAAGCAAAAAAAAAAAAAAAAGGTGCTCAACACATAAACAATTACAGAAAGACCTGAAGAAAGAAGAAATGACCAAAAATAGGTATTTAGTTGAGACAACGACCTGGAATTTCACTTAAATATCATCCTTAGAGACCTTTAGCCAGGAAACTCATACCTGTGAAGAGGCAGATCAAGTATGTATATTTCCCAGTGTGTGACCTGGGTTCGCAAGCTCAAATGTCTTCAGGGACTGGCATTTAACTTGAAAGTGTAAAGCAGGCGTGTCTGACAATAGAGAGTTATGGGGCAATGACAACTGGGAAAGTACAGGTTCCACCCAAGGCCTCAGTGTTAAAGTATTTGTGTTTATGGACAGCTAAACAAAGGATGCGGATGGGCTGAATGAATTCAGCCTGTGGACTACCAGTTTGTGATGACCATTTTAAGAAGACTAAGATGAACTTTTCTGTCAGTATTTTTCACTTTACAGAAATTTTTAGTCCTTGGGTCAGTTAGATTTGGACATTTCATTATTAATCTTTCACTGCATTTTCAATTTTCTAGGAAGAACCAGAGAGTCAAAAACCTTCCTGGGTGAAAATGAATATATTAATTTTAAGTTTCATTCTTTCTAGGAACATTAAAAGAATCAAAAGAATTTCTTGTAGTCCTTCTACAAGAAGACAAAACACAAAAGGAGTTACTTCATGAAGGTCAGCTGGATAGAGCAGTTCACTGATATTGGTCAGGTATAATCAAGATTACCTAAGAAATTTGGACATTCTGAACAAAAGAACTGAACTGCAAAGCAAAAGATTTTGTTTGGTTATGCAAGTAGAAATACAAAATGCCATTAACTAAATGCTGGTCTTATCTTGCAGTCTTCTCAACGAACCCCTTTTGACTTTAAGTTCATCCAAGCATATTAATAGGAGTCAGGATGTCTGCACACCCAGCTCAATTATCTGTTTCTCCATTCCGCTGCATTCATCATCACGGGAAGGAAAATTTGGCTCAAATGACATTCATATCTTTACCTATACTTGTACAACAACACAGTTTAAGTTTACTCCCACAGCACAATCCAACTACAGAATTACTCACACATAGGGCTACAAGAAATTCCAGATACGTATGAAGAGAGTTTTTGTTTATGTACTTAAATACTATGGAATTAAGAAGTTTTGTTTGTTTGTTTGTTTGTTTACACAGGCATTTTTCTTTCAGTACAGTTAGGAGGATTATAGAAATTTGCAGCAGAGTTAACTGAGATCCTTGGAAAGATTTTAGTCTGGACTACAATTATGTTAAATATATATGCACATGGACAGAGCCTAGAAAGCAGTATAAAAATGCACAAAACTGTATTGGAAAGGTTGAATTACAGGTGTCTTTTTGATGTTTGAAAATATTATTCTGGTTACAGTGCACAGCCTGTAAAAATTAAATAAAAAGCTCAGATACTTACTGTGGTTGGAAAATAACGGCTAGTTTTGAATTTCTTCAGAGCCATGGAAGACGTGTAAGTTCCCAAGAACAAGATGAAAGACATGAGTGTGATATCAGGGACGAAATCACAGTTGTTCCCCATGAGCTTCCCTCCATATTTCAAACACTCCTTCGTCGACAAAAATGGCCAGTCAAAGGTAGCATTATGATACTGAAGAAGAAAAAACATTAAAAGTTTTCTATAGAACACTGACACATCAAAAGGAGCTTTGATATTTGATAGGATATATAAGGATTATATTAAAGTTTTTGTAGAGCAGTCTGCAGATAACCACTGGGGGGTTAAACCTGACGAGGTATTAATGGAGTGACAGGTAATGGGGCCAGAAAGCTCACAATTATTGAAAATACAATAAGAATGATGCAACCTATTACCTAGTTTGAACTACAGCTTTACAATCATCCATTTGTTCAAAAGAAACAAACCACAAAGTCCTTCTTTCCTGTCAAACTTCCTCAGAGTAAAATGAGACACAATAATTATCCTAAATCTCAAAATGTGAGGTACACACTCTCTAAGACACTTCTTTGTTCAAAAAAGTATTTTACTTTTGTTCAAAAAAGCATAAAAGCACAGCTCCTCATGCTTCTACCTCATGGCCCTAAGAGTTAATTATCTAAAGAGTGCAGTAAACTAAAATACTAATTTCTCAGCACTTTCACAATTAAGCTATTTTCCCCCTAAATAATTGGTGACAAGTAATTAAACCCGTTAAGAATGTCGACGGTCCCTGTCATTAACAATTGCATATCCTTAATAAGCTGTAACTTTTTTCTATTGAAAAAGATCATCATTATAGGCATACATTGTTGGAATGTGCTGTGGAGCTGTATATGGGATGTATATCCCTATGTTATATGGCCTCAAGCTCAAATTTCCTTGCATTTCATTTACTGCTGTCACACTGTCAGTGCTGTGCCTCACTTTGTATGCTCACCCCTGTTCCTATTTACTGTTTCTAAAATGCAGGAGAATCTTTTAGCTAGCCTATTGGATAGAGCCAGTGTACTCTTCTCCAGACTGCTCTGATTACTAGGATTCTGCTCCTAGAAGATCTAAAATACTCTGCTTACTTGAATTACTCATCAAAGCCGCTAATGCCAAGGACTCTTTCTAGAAGCCATTTTATCAGGCTTCTCACCACTAGTATTCAATAGTCCTATGAGATGGAGAGTCATCTTCTGCTTGGACATTCTCAGTGGTGAGTAGTTTCCTGTTATTTCATTCCCTTGCTCAACAAAATTTCTGCAAGATCCATCCATACACTGATTATTTGACCCTTCTTTAAATGAACCTCTTTCGCTATTTAGAAAGCTTTCTTGCATATTTGATGTTTAAGGTTATTTCCTGGAAAGAGATTTTCAAAATCTTGTCAGGGCTAAATGGATGCCAGTGGGGTTGGGAGGGTAGAAGGGGTTGTGTTCTCAGCTTGGAAACATTCTAATTACCTACAACCTTATTCCTCTTGGGTCCAGGACTGATAAGTATGTCATGTGCTAACAGAAGAGTTATTTGACAATAACTTTCAAATAAATGTGGAAAGATAATTTCTCCCGTCCTTTGAAGGCAAGATTCTACCGCACACAAAACTTCATTAATATATTTTATTATTCAATGAATTCTCTTGATTTGAGTGATAGAATCTGAAAAGAAGATCAAAAACACAAAATCTCTGGCTGGACAGAGGCCATATTTATATTCTTTATATTTAGAGGTCAAAAAGTAAAGTACTTATGTAAGTGAATAAAAAGTAGGTTTAGAATGTACCCTGAAATATATTTTTCTATATTAGTTTCAATTTGTAAACAGCTGAATTGCATAATTACTCCTTTATCACACTCTGCTGTTGAAAGGTAATTAATCATGTCTCATATTAATTTTTGGATTTCCACATATGGATGTTTTTAGTGGAATACATTTAAAGTTTAGAGGTCAAAAAAGGTAACAGATTTCTTTGTCTTAAAATCAGCAAAAATTTACCATAATTTCACTTCAGCACTTTCTATCTGCAGAATCCTTCTTTATAACTAGAGTTCCACAAAGAAGTAAAGCTGCATTAAAAACATCCCAACGGACATGACTCCCAGAGATGAGCCTGGCCCTGGCATTGTGAGATTGAGAAAGCCTTTTTGACCAAAATGGGGAAGAGAAATGAAACAAAATAAACTTTCATAGGCTGAGAGATTTCAAATAGATTAGAGAGGTCATTCTGAAAGTTATTCTTATGTGCTAGACAGATATCCCATCTCAGTTTTAAGCATATTAAAATAGCAAGAAGGAAATATCCGGAACTACTGAATTGTAAGCAGCCTTGATTCTTGAAGATGATTGCATAACTTTATAGTTTTTATGGTGTGACAGTGTGATTGTGAAAACCCTGTGACTGATGGTTTCCTTTATCCAGTATATGGACAGATGAGTACGAAAATAAAGACAATAAATAAATAATAGGGTGGGATAAGGAGTATGGGATGTTTTGGGTGATTTT
The DNA here is from genome assembly GCF_023851605.1 of Tamandua tetradactyla. NCBI lineage: Eukaryota > Metazoa > Chordata > Mammalia > Pilosa > Myrmecophagidae > Tamandua > Tamandua tetradactyla. The sequence goes on along the minus strand of NC_135345.1, from coordinate 72,543,230 downwards.
TCTTTTCTTTTTTTTTTTTTGGAGTAATGAAAATGCTCAGAAATTGAATATGTTGATGAGTGTACAATCATATGATATATCTGTGAACCACTGATTGCATACTTTGGATGATTATGTGGTATGTGACCATATCTCAGTCAAATTGCAAAAAAGGCATGTCACCATCTTAAAGAAAACAAACATCCTAATGGGAAGTTTTACTGATTTCCTTGCACAGATTTAAGTTGTGTAGTAAGTAATACATGTGAACATGAAACAATAGATATTTTTGTTTTGCTCACATCAACTTAAATACAATATTGGTATTTCATAAGCCTGAAATGACTCTTGTGGCATTGTATAAAAAAACAGCCTTCAAAATCATCTTTCACTAAGGCTTTATGTATAGAACTTGAGGTAGCATATATACATACATTTCAGGAGACTGAAAATAATTCCATATAGTTTCCCATGCCTATAAAATTTAAAGTCTAGCTAATAAACAATTCTATTTAAATATTGAAAAGCCATTTATTTGCTTTACTGCAGTATTGTTACCCCATGCAAGCTGATATCAATAATGGTTAACTCTATAAAGCTTCAAGCAGGAACCATGTCACAAACAAACTAAACATTAAGACAAAGCATAAATATCTATTAATGGTCTGTACATATAAATGCGCAAAGTGAAGTGTTAGATAATTAGCTGAAGATTTAATACTAACAGAGAGCCAATTTACAGAACGTTTACTCTAATACGTCTCATTTTGTTTCCTGTAAACAGATGCTTTTGGATCAAAATGGCATGTTTTGCTTTAGAAATTGTTCCAGCTTGAACCTGTTACATACTCCAGAAAAGTCATGTCTTTTCCCTGATACAACCTTGTGGAGGGAGCCATGTTTCTTTTAATCCCTAGTCAATATTTTGGGGTGGAAGGCCTTTGACCGGATTGTTTCCATGGAGATATGACACCCCAACTGTGGGTGCGATCTTTTGATTAGATGGAGACGTGACTCCACCCAGTGAAGGTGGGTCTTGATTAGTTGACTGGAGTCCTTTCAAAGGGGAATGTTTGGAGGAAACACAATTGCTTCAGAACTGACACAGTTGTCTAGACATAGACATTTAGAGATGTAGAGCCCAACAGAGGTCACCATGTGCCTTCCCGTGAAATGCTAAGCAAGCCAGAACCCAGTTGTGTCCTGGAGGAGCTAAGTGAAGGCACACAGATGCTTAGAGAAGAAACCACTGGTATCAGAAGTTGGAAGGAACAGAACTAAAATCAAGGACCAGAAGATGTCAGCCACGTGCCTTCCCTTGTGACAGACCTCTGTCTTCCTTGACACAAGGTATCTTTCTCTGGAAGCCTTAGTTGGAACATTTTTATGGCCTTAGAACTCTATAGCTTGATAAATTTCCTTTTGAAATGCCATTCCATTTCTGGTATATTGCATTCTGGCAGCAGTAACAAACTAATACAGAGGTCCATTTTGCTTTGCCTATGTAAAAGGTGCACAAAAATAATAGAAACTGCACCGATATAAATTATCACTTGTTATAATTCAATGGTTTTCAAATAGAAATTATCAGGAAAATATTTTTTTCATGTAAAATTTACCCAGAACCCCAGTCTTTACACTGATAAAATTGAGTGCTCTGCCCTTTTTCTGCACATCCTGCCCACCTCAAGGAAGCCCCTTAGTCACCTCTTAGAATTCTAGTTCATTCTAAAGGGAACATTGCTTTAAAGACTGCTAGCATCATTCATTGAAGGTTATCTACAATTACCATGATTAAATTAAAACAGAAGTTAGTAAACTAAGGTCACAGACCAAATTCAGCCTACTATCTGTTTCTGAAATAAAGTTTTATTGAATTACAGCCATGCTCATTTGCTGATATATTGTCTATGGCTCTTTTTGTGCTACAGTGGCAGAGTTGAGTAGTTGGAACAGAGATCCTCTGACCCACAAATCCTAAAATATTTACTATCTGACCCTCAGCTGAAGAAGTTTGCCTATCCTTGTCCTCCTACATTACTTTATATTATTCTTTTAAAAATTCTCATGACTTTATCAGATTAACACATTGCACATTTTTTGCTTACCACACTTTTATATTTTTATTATTATTACTTCATGGATATCATTTTATACTTGTTGATTCATTGTAAGTAATTCTGGTTTTGATCATTTGTAATTCTGAGATTTGTGATAAGTCATAGGACAAACAAAAAGATGAAAATGATTCTTCCCTAGGTTCATATATCTCCTAAGGAATCTATTTTGAGAAAAATTTTGAACATAAATCAAAGCAACAGGCTGGAAAATACCCTCATGGACTTTGATCTCAGTTCTCTCACTATAAAGTTGGATAACAGAAAAAAGTAGTTTCCTTTTCCTATGCAACCACAAACAGGATTTTTTCTTAAATAGTTGCAAAGAAGTACCATGAAGAACAGTATGATCCTAACTTTGGAAAATACTCTGGAGTGAATAGTATTCTTCACATACAAGTCACTTTACTTATGAAAATTCATGCTGGAATATATACAACTAAATAACAGTGGATCTAAAAAGAGGACAATACTTTATTGGACATATCCAGTATAGATGACACGTGACATAAAGAACAAAGAATCCTTGAACCCTCTGAAATCACATGGAAAACACTGATGCATGTATATTTATTTTGGAAGAGTGACCAAAGATATCAGTAGACCTCAATGGAGTCAGAAATGCAAAGAAGTTTAAGAAGTATTGCTCTTGTGTTTTTATGATTAAGATAATTCTGTCCTAATATGATGTTCTCTGTGCGTTTTAACCACACTCCAATTTTCATTTACTCTAAGAACAAATGATTGCAAGATAACAACAATTTGATAACTCATCAACAAATGTTCTCCAATTCAAAGGCTTACTAATTTTATAACTACTTAATACTAAACTACTCTACATTCCCTACTCGGATCCTCATAGGTATTTTTAATTTGCCATGTTCAAAACTAACTCCTCATATTCCTCCTTAAGCCTGCTCCCCCTATGGTCTTGCTCATCTCTTGTCAATTGCAACTTTATCCTTTCTGATGCTAAGAACAGAAAACCTGGAGGTCATTATTAATTTCTCTCTTTGTCACACATCAAATCATGACACTGCTATTAAAATATCCAATATTGGACCACAGCTCACCCACAACCAACACCCTCACCTTCTTTCAAGCCATCACTGTTTTCTCCATGCTTAATGAATTAGACTCTCAACTCATTTCGCTTTCATCCTTTACTCCTTATAGATGATTCTCATTCCTCAATGACTTTGATCTTTATATTTCCTATGCAAAATTCTAGAAATGTTTTAAATGGATAAGTCAGAACTTTAAAAAAAGAAAAATGGGAAAATAATTTCAGAAGTCTCCTATAGCTGTAAGAACTCTCATAACACATTGTCTCTAAGCATTTTTGATGCTTATTACTTTCT